>NC_058152.1:13213963-13362959 GCF_011075055.1 Mangifera indica | reverse complement strand
TATAATCTTCCTCTTGAAATTATATTCATTATATTAAAAATAGAGTCTACATATAACCAAGTATCATAATAGTTATATATTAATTTAAATATACAAGAAAAATTTTAAATAAATATTTAAATGTGTTGGTTGATGGTATTTATATTTTATATGGAAATTAATTTTATAAAAGATTTTATTTTATTTTTTTTTACATTTTTTTTTGTTTTATAGGTTTTCAATTATCTCTAAATAAGAATTAAAAAATAAGACAAAAGATCATAAATTATTGTATGATTTTAAGGTTATAATTTTCAAATTTTTCATAAAAAAACAATTTATGCCAACATAGAGAGGGTCAAAAGGGTCAAAGTAAATTTTCTTGGACACGTTACATCAAAACCCATGAGAATGGACTAAATTTTTCTTAAAACCTAAAAATTAAGTAAAGATTAACACAAGATTAAATTAGT
Source organism: Mangifera indica (assembly GCF_011075055.1). Classification (NCBI taxonomy): domain Eukaryota; kingdom Viridiplantae; phylum Streptophyta; class Magnoliopsida; order Sapindales; family Anacardiaceae; genus Mangifera; species Mangifera indica. Next base: position 13,362,507 of record NC_058152.1, on the reverse strand, counting down.
AAAGAGAGAGAGAGAGAGAGAGAGAGAGAGAGAGAAAGGATAGGGTGCTTTACACGTAGGAGAGAACGTGTAACCAGGTCAATGTAGGACCCATAGCTTTTATATCAGTGGGTCCTAGTTCACGCAATTTGATGCTGTGCTCCCGCTTGCTTCATACGCAACTCTTCATCTTTCACTCATTTTTGACCTTACTTAATACACTCACTCACTTCATTACTAACCATGGTTTATTTTGGACCATTCCTTGGGTATCTTTAGATCAATCGTTTGATCTAATGTAACAATCTTTAGACCTTACTTAATACCATCATTCACATTTATAAGCTCTTCTATACGTAACAATCTTTAGATCAAATCATGCAATAATGTCACATTAAATTTTATATAAAAGCCTACATGTGCCTAAATGCCACATTTATTCCAATCCAACGTGCTTGATTAGGCTTGATCTAATTCAATCTTAATCTAAAAAATTTAATTTAAATAAAAAATGAAGCTATAACTTTATAAAAGTCTTTCAAAAAAGTCAAATAAAATAAATTTATTTATAACTTTTATGATAATTCAATGAATTTGATTCAGTTAAAATCCCCTCAAGTGGGGCTGGGCTGGACTGGGATGAGGTGACCGTATAAATGCCAATATTAACCATGGTTATGAGTTAGTTAACTGGATAGAAAGGTCAGGCAGGTGTCCAAATTCCTTCATTTGCGTGATGAATCCAATGTCTCTTCTTTTCTCTCAAAAAATTCCCTTTCACAAGTAGCAAGCAACCCAGCGTGGCGCCGCAATTGACGATATCTTGTACGACCCACAAGTTTTGTTGCCATTGTCCACATGATGGCGCACCCCAATTCTAATCATGGTTAAATCTAACTTAACCATGGTTTAGTCTTGCTTTAAGCTTACTATGGATAAGAGAAATAATTGTATAATGCATGTGAACACTATAACGAGTTATAATGTGACTCGGTTTCAACCGTTGGTTAGTTCGGTGTTGGGAAAAAGCTCGCGTATGAAACCATTTCTTTCTAATTAAATTCTTATATATTAATTAAAAATTATATAATTTTTAATAATAATATATTAATATATAATTAAATATTTTTTATTTCTAATTATTTAATCATATGATAATATATGATTATTTATATATAAAAATTATTCATATAATACTATTTATTAATTAATAATAAATCATTAATTACCACCAATTAATTTAGTATAAATGTCTCCATCAAAATTTTTATCTTTGATTTAAACAATTCAATCGCTAGATTAAACTATCATGCTAGTATCAATACGATAGTTTGTAAAATTTTATAATTGTCGAGAATTGAGTTCTAACATTAGAAGGACTAACACCATATCGCAAAGATTAACATCATAGCACTTGACCATTAGAGTTGGATTTGAGTCTAACCGAGTTTCAATTTAACCCAATTTTAGTGAAATCAAACTCAAGTTCAATTTTATTTTAAAGGTATTTAAATTTGATTTATTTGAGAGAATTTAAACTTGAGTTTGAGCTTTGAACTCGATTCAATACAAAAATGATACTGTTTTGATGTTTATTAATTAAAATGATATCGTTTTAGTCAATCTGTATCAAATTTTTTAGGATTATAAATTTTACAAATCAAATACCTTTAAAATTCAAATTTGAAAATGTTAAATTTTCAAATTCAAATTTTGTTGAGTATGATTTATTTTAAACTCGCTCAAATTAAATTTGAAATCTAATCGAATTGACTACAATATAATTTGGTTATATACCAGAGATTTGAGTCAAATTCATTTACTAAAAAATATGCATTATATTCTACCAAATTATAATTTTGATTGGTTATTAATATTATTCTCATATTTATTTAAATAATTCATCAATTAATTTGACTGCCAATCAAACCAATCAAATGGGGTTCGCCCCGGACCGACCCTTTGACGGGTTTCAAAATATTGATTAATAAGTCTTTTAATTTTAAATATGGTGGTGATTAGCTTGGTATCATAGTACCAAAAACAGAAAAACATTGCCCACAAGGCTTGTAATTTTGATAACAATGACGTGGCAACGCCAGAGAGTGCCGCAAGAAGCAACACTAGAAGGGACAAAATTCCAAAAGCTTAGAAAGAGATGTAAAAAAAAAAAGAGAGCCTCAAAATCTGACTAATGACTGTGCCCCACGTGTAAAGCCACCGCTTCTTACTGCCACCTGCCGGTCTTTTTTACACGTGGCACATTTATATTGAATATCGCTCATCGAAAAAGGTACATCGAATCTGACAAGAGGCACAAATTAACAACAAATTAAGAAAAGGATTAAGATAATTAATCATGATTAACCAGAGAAAGCCATTAAGCTGTGGGCTAGAAGGGCCTATATAAACACAACAAGCTGAGCTCCAAGATGCAGAGAGAAAAACACAACGAAGTGAGGCTAAAAATCAGAGTGTTTTTGACAAATTTTCTGTTCTTATTTGTCATCTTCAATCTTCAATTCTCCTCTGTAATTCCCCACTTCTCTGAATCCCTTTCTGTCATCAACTGTCTTCGTTTTTGAAGCAAAAAAAAAAAAAAAAACCCAGAAGGGTGTTTTTGAAAACAGGTGATCCAGAATAGAGATCTAGGTTTTTGTTTCTCAAAAACCGTTGTGAAAATTTTTTGTTTTAGTTTTTGTATTTCATCAACTAAAAGGGTTAATTTTTGTTCCCTTGAAAGTTTTTTTTTTTTTTTCTTTTAAATTTTTGTTGATATATAAAACTGTTACCTGTTCTTTGAGTTTAGTTAAGAAACAGGTTTAGTCATGGCAGCAGCTATAGATTTTTATAATAACACAACATCAACACAGATCTTTGCAGATCCATCGAGGGAAGAGTTAATGAAAGCACTTGAACCTTTTATGAAAAGTGCTTCTTCTTCTCAAAACCCATCTTCTTTATCTTATGCTTCTTCTGATACAGGTTGTAGCTTTTGGTCACCTGGCATGTTTTCTCAAGGGTACATGGGTTTTGGACAACAGGTTGGTTCAATTGGCCTCAATCAGCTCACCCCTTCTCAAATCCTCCAAATCCAATCCCAAATCCATCTCCAACAACAACAAATCCATCAATCGTCTTTGCCAACATCATCACTTTTCAGCCAAAGATGCTCCTCCTATCTCAGTCCAAAAGCTGTCCCAATGAAACATGTTGCCTCTGTCAATACTACCAGTTCTTCCTCACCAAAACCCGCCAAGCTCTACCGGGGCGTGAGGCAAAGGCACTGGGGCAAATGGGTGGCTGAAATCAGACTCCCTAAAAACCGAACCCGTCTCTGGCTTGGCACATTCGACACAGCCGAAGAGGCTGCTTTGGCTTATGACAAAGCTGCCTTCAAGCTCCGAGGAGAATTCGCCAGGCTTAATTTCCCCCACCTTAAACACCACGGAGCTCATGTTCTCCCTTCTCATGTTCTCCCTTCTTCCGTTGATGCAAAACTCCAAGCTATTTGCCAAAGTCTGGCCACAAATTCATCACAGAAACAACAGTCCGCAAAACCCTGTGAAAGCGAAAGCGAAAGCGAAATCGAAATCGAAACAAAGCCGGTTGTTGTGGCTCCTCCTCCTCAAGCTCCTCCACCTTCATTATTATCACCGGAGTTTTCTTCTGATTCTGCAGGTTCTTCATCTCCAGAGTCTCAGATTTCCTTCCTCGACTTCAATGACACAAAATGGGAACTTGAAGGGGAGAACTTCGGATTGGAAAAATACCCTTCAGTGGAGATTGATTGGGAAGCCATTAGAAAGCTGTCAGAGTAGTCTTAAATTAAATTATGTATTAGATTTTGTATGTTTTTAGAGTCAGTAGTGGCTTCTGCAATGAAATTTTTAACAATTGCAGAGCATGCTACTAGTATGTTAATATGTGTAAAAGCTTATAGAAGCTCTCTCTCCACCTTGGTCTAGCTGGTGTTTTTGCTTCCATGCTTGTCCATGGAGAGTTTTAAATATTATCTTTCTCCTTTTTAAAGTTAAATTATGGTTGTGTATTTGTAATAATTTTCCTTGTAAACATCTTCAGCTTTGGATATTGTAGTAATGAATTAGTATTGTACTTTTCTTTTGTATATTTGTGTTGTTCTTGGTTCAAATGTTAAAGGTGAGGAAGATTTTGTGTTCTTTTCTCATCCAAATATAAGTGTGTTTGGTTGAAGGGAAAATGGAGGAAAATCTCTGGGATGGGAAAGGAAATGAGTAATTGTACATGAATATATCATTATAAAAATTCAAGAAAACTAGGACATGAAGATCTAAATTCTGAAACTAGATAAAAAGTTATTAAATTATTTATACAATTATTGTGTAATTTAGAAATAAATAAAAAAATAAATAATTATATTATTTAATTATGTATTAATAAATTAATTTATATAAATTAATTAATAATATAATTTTAATGTGGGTTTTTTTTCGTTTATAAATATCAATCACAAATTATTAAAAAATGTTATTACATAAAATTTTAGTCTCGAGAAATTTTTCACATCGTTTGCTCACTTCATGTTTTAAGCAAAGGTGATTACTATACATTTTCTTAAAAATGGATTATTTCTTTGCCCACAAGTTTTTCAAAGCAATTAAATTTTAAATTTCCTTATCTGATAACCAGTGTCTTAAAAACCAGATAGAATTTGATTCAACCATATTGACCTACAATTCAATCAAGTGAGTCATATTAGATCGTAGTTCAATCCATTGGGTTGATGTATTGCACTTAGGGGTGACGATGGAGAGACACAAGGAGGGGATCTCAATCCCTATCTCTGTTACAAGGATGACAAAAATTTGGTCTCCTTTCCGCAATGAAAAATCCTCCATCTCCCGTACTTATAGGAAAAAATCTCTTTGTCATACTCTCTAAACACAACATAAATATATTAAATAACAAAATTAAGTAAAATTAAAACTAACCTACTATTTCAAATATCACAAATATTATATATTAATTACTTTAATATACAAAAAAAATCTAAATAAATTTAAAAGACACAAATAATATAAAACTATAAAGATACATTAAAATTTTAAATAAATATATTAATATAAAGAGACAGAAACGGGGGTGAGACTGGAAGAGAACACATATATCTCCATCTCCAGCCCGTCCTTGATTGCTATGATTTTTTTTATCTTTGCCCTGGTCCCCTACCCTATTTTTATTGGAAAATTCTTTTCCCATTAAAGTCAGGGCTTCTAAGTTTAGATTGAAATTGCTATCTCTAATTACACTAATTTGGAGAGAGAAAAATTTGTAATTTCTTCTCTAAGTATCAATCAAAAAATTTTGAGGGCCCAATCTATTGAAAAATTGAGGCAAAAAAACAAAATGAGAATAATTTAAAATATAATGAAAGTATCTAGGGTTTTCCCTTGTACAACTTTCTCATTTAAAATGTTTCTTATTGTTGCTTCCACGCATCAATATACGTTACTGATTCAACAAGGTTATATAATTTATATAATTTTAGAATAAAAAATAAAAAAATGTAAATTATTTACCGATTTAACTTTAACGCAACAATATAAAATTGATAATTAAAGAAGAGGTGACAAATGAGTAGAACCATTTCGAGTTTAACTCTCAAACTAAGCTTGAGTTTGATATTGGTTGATTAAATGAATAACTTATAAGCTTACACTTCGGGATTAAGTAATATATCAATATGAATTTTAGCAGTTTTACAATTTGTTTCCTAATTTTAAAAATATGAAATAATTGTTAAATATATAAGTTATGATATTTAAATGTGATATTTTGAAAATTAACCATTTAGAAAAAAAAAAAAAAACCTTAACGTAGTTGAGCCAAACACGACACATATTTAATTATACTCCTAACTAGGGGTGGATTTAAGCTAAATTGAGTTCGAATAATAACCAGTTTGAGCATAGTTAAAATTTACAACACTTAGCTTAAGCTTGTGTTGGCTAGTAAAAAGTGTCGTCAAATAAATGAATAACATTGTTGTAGGAAGGACTAGTGTTATTAGAGGAGCAAATTACCAAACTAGGGCTCCAACTAATTTGTTTGTGCCAAATGTGGATTTAATTAATCAATTCGAATCAAATCCACCCCTTTGATAGTATTATATTAAAATTTTTATGTAAAAACTTGTAGACAGGAAGAATCCTCATCTTTTATTGAGATGGGGATTGAATTTACAGGCCACCACCCAGAATAAATGAAATTCAATATTCTTATTCTTTGTTCAACCCAAGCAAGGACTAGTTCACATTGCCAAAACAAAAAGAAGCTAGAAAGTGATTCTGAAAAGCACTTATTGGGCCATCTAGAATCCATACAAAGCTTAGCATCAATCTCTCTGACCATTCTTTCTTTTTTATCTTTTATTCTTATATAGTATCTATGGGTATGATTTCATTTTTTATTCCCTTGAAATCTTCAAGTTACCCTATTTCATCCTGTGTTCTGTTTCCCCCTTGTGATTTACATAAAACAACAATTTTCCCCCTCATAAATCTAAAATAACAATGAAAATCTTAGAATACAAGAGGGATATCACTTTATTCATTTATATCACCTCTAAAAATTTATATCTATTTTCCAACATTGAATGTGATGGGTAGTTATTAAAAATAATAACTATTTATTATACATACATTGACTTGTGATATCACCTCACGGAGTAATACTCAATGTTGTGTTTAAGAGTGTAAATAGGTTGAGTCGCTTATAAGTAATTTATAGTTTGACTTGTCTTGACTTGTGATGTTAGCGGGCTTGGTAAGCTTGCAGGTTTATAATTTGGTTTAAATAAAATATTAATATACTTTAATAGTTTCAAATATTGCATTTACCTACTAAAATCTTGTTTCATGAATCACGATTTTGAATACTGCAGGGTTATGAATAAATATAAAGTTATGAGCTTTAGATGTAATATTTTAACAATTAAGATGTTTTAATATAATTTTTTAGCTGAATTTAAGTCATCCATTTTTGTTTTGAGTTTAAACTCAAACTGAGATATTACTAGTGTATCGAGATTAAATCAAACATTACTCAGTTTGACTCGACTCAATTGCATCTTTAATTTTATTACAAAATTTCAAATAACAATTTAACCATTGATATTAATGCTTCGTTATTGTGAATAATTCATTAATTCAACACCGAAACTTTAATAAAACACTGATAATACAAGGTAAATTGTTGTTTCATACATATGAGTTGAGACAATTATTCAAGAAAACCTTGGGGGTAAATGGCAATAAAGCAACTTATTTATTCCGTGTGAATAGGAATGAAACTTGCCTTCTAAAAGTGATTCAAAGGATTCCATGAATGGTAAAGGAAAGTGATAAGAAGCCAAGTTGGCTAACCCACTTTATAGATTTTGCTGATGTGGCTTTGTAGGGTTTAAACTTGCTTTAAGCGCTAATTTAAGCTAAGAATAATCTCTCTATAATCTCAAACCCTATGCCCATAGACATACCGTAAAGGTTCTACAAACTCCATGTTGGCAAGTTTATTTTCATGCCATGCACAAAGATATGGAATATATGCAAGCTTTGTAAAATCCTTAAAATGGGGATTCCACCAAATTGATACAATCCATTGTAATTAAACTCGATCAACTTTATCTTTACGAATGTATTTTACCAGTAATTCAATATATCTAAAATCAACTTTATCTTTATGCTTAAAAGGGAAATGGATGATGATTGAAGCATTTTCCTTCTTGTCCAAAAAGAAAATGATCAATCTTTTAGATTTATAAATAAATTTACAAATGTATCTTAAAAAATGTATAAATCTAATATTTATCTCAAAATTTGTATATTAAAAGAAAGTCGATGATAAAAGTTTTTTTTTCTTTTACCCTGAAGATTTAAGTATATATAAAATGTAAGCTCAACCCTAGATGAAAGATAGCAAATTAAGTCCATCAACTTCAATTCCTTTCAAATGGGTCCAAGGTATATAAGAAGCTAATTAAATCAAATATTTAGTTAGTAATAATTGATTAATTTTATTATTAGGTTCTAGAAAAACTCCACAAGAAGAATATGTTCTTCTGTGCCATGGCCCATCTTGAGCTCTATGTTGCATTTTGGTTTATAAAAATTGAAAACAAATTGGCCTTTTTAGCTATAAGCCCTAAGTTGTGGAGACTGCATCAATTGGGCCTACCCAAAGTTTCAAATCATGCATTATCTTAATACTTAGTGTAGGGTTGATGTAATGGGCCTAGACTGGAAAAATACATGGCCCTTGGAGCCCAATTCTTAATTTTTCTAAGAGGGTTGCAAATTATGAGTAATAAAAAAAAAAAAAGGTAAAAGTTAGATGTTGATTTGTCATCCTCAGGTGTAGACATTAGTTAGTTGTTAGCAAGAGGGAATTCGAGCCCAACCAATCCCAAACAGGGGCTAGTTCGAGCTTGGTTCAAATCTAAAATAGTTGATTTGAGTTTATGAACAATAACACTTCAAGAAGAATAATTTTTAAAGAAAAAGAAAAAAAATTATCGATTGGATAAACTCTAAAACTGAGTTTGAGCTTGATGAACTGAAATTACTTTAGTACATACCTAAATTTGGCTCAACTCCACCTTTGGTTGTTAGTTTGCTTTTAGATCCATACTTTAAAAAAAAATCTATTAAGGTCAAATTAACTTTTTTCACAATCATTAGAAAAGCATGACTTGTGATCATACCTAATCACATTAAAACATATAAATATCGTGATTTAGGTACTTGCCACGAAATACATTAAGTTTGGTATCAATTGAAGAGATTCCAAACCAATTATTTTCAAATCGAATTTAAATAATCCAGAAATACCTAAATTGAACCCCACTTTAAACACTAAATTCTAAATGCTTTGACACCTAACAAGATTATGTTCTAGCTTTAATTATGATTGTTTCTTTTGGGTTATTCTTCAGTGTGACTAATGTTAGGTTTTTTGCTTTGAAAGGTGGGAACTTTAAAGCAATCCAACTTCATCATCTAAATTCATAATTCTTCCAAAAATTTAACTTTTTTTTCTTTTCAATTTGGGTTATTGAATTAAATTTTTTAAGTAGATTGCATGTGTTACTTAGAGTGAAATAATTCTTGTAAGAGTCGAAGACTTTAGATTGTTGAATTAGTCTTTTAAAATTTATTAGTTTGATGATCGAGCTTCATTTAAAAAAAGTCGTGGTTGGGCTATGCAAAATATAATTATTTGAAAAAGAGAAAATGATCTTTAACGATAACATGCAATAAATTGACTGCCAAAATCAGTTGCTTTAGAAATTAAGCTATATTTTTGACATCTTGCACATTGTGTTAACAATGTCTTGGTCAAGCATAATCTTGCCTTTAATCATATTTATATTCTAAGATTTTAATCATATATTGTGAGCGATTTTTGTTTTATGTGGCTTTGTTGGTTTATTTTTTACGTATGTTCTTGTTGACCATTTCAACCAACATATGATGAAGGTGTCAAAACCTAATTTATTTAAAGAAATTAAATAATTAATCCATTCCCATTTCAAAAAAATCCTTTTAAATAAAGCTCTCGGAACAACCAAATTTATCTTTAAAATTTATCGTCCAAAATGATGTGTTATTATTTAAAATATATTTTAAATGTTAAAATTAATATAAATTTTAAAATGTTTGGTTATGAATATTTAAAATATATCATTCAAAATTAATAATACGATCTCTAGATCCATCTCTCGTAATTTTCAAAGCATCAGTTCTCATTCCAAAGTTTGGCACACATAGTTTTAATTAGCTGGCAAATTAATCAAGCAATTAATTAATGATGAGTTAAAAGCACCTAATTAAGGAGTCAAAAAGAACCCTAACACGTTTTGAACCCTAAATGGCACATAACTAAATAAATATGCTTCCAGATATAATAATAATAATAATAAGAATTTTAAAATTTTCAAGAGCTTTGTCATAAGAACCTTTAAGAATCTCATCAAAATTATTCATAAGATCTTGTTCGAGCTTTTTTCAATATTATCAGGCCCTAGAATCTTTTTATATGCATGCTTCATAGTTCATATAATTATTTATTTAATTAAAATCATCTTTAACGGATCGTTTTCATGAACCCACTTGCCAGTTGTTTTACAAAATGAGTTTGATTATTAGATAAAATTAATCACAATGTGATTAGAGATAATTAAGTAATTAATTATCTAAACGTGGCATATCATTAAGCGATATAATTAATTAATGATCTCTTTCAACTTTCATTTCTTTTTTCCTATTATAGCTGGCCATGCAATGCATGCAGAGCTTTGAATCGTGTCCCAGTCTTTATTTAGTATGCGAATTTGGTCATGACGCAAAACATTTTATTAATTAATTAATCAAATCGAAGGATTTTTAGACCACAAAATCAACACAAAAATAAATATAATTAAGGGTGGATTATTCTTAATCCAATATAATTAATGAGATTTGTAATCTTATGGCACAACTTGACTCACCCCCATGTCGGTAGAAAAGTTCTCAAATTGAGCAACGAATTTTGATAATTGCACCAAGTGGTTGAGACTATAGAAAATTAATTATCAGTCAATATTGTGGTTATCATGCATTAGAATTCTTGGATTCTTGGTGATGAAATTATAAAATTATATTCTGTCAAAAAAGAGATGGAATTGAGATGGGAATCAATGCTTGGTGATTTTTCTGGGAATTTTTTTTCAAAGTTCTCTTCTACGCTTGCCCATCCAGTTGTTGAATGTTCTTGTACTTAAAATTCTCACCAATTGTGCTCAAACTTTTTGACATGGAAAGAAAATTAGGGTTACAGAAGATGAATGGTATCTTAACCTCCTTGCTAATTGATATATGTTGGTATGTTTGTCATAAGAATCATTTGAACATATTTGCCACGTCAAATCTTTTTGAATTAGAATATATACCATGCTATATAACAAATGATCTACGACATTCATAGGGATAAATTCATTCTGCATTAAACATAAGGTTGATTCTAGCTATAATCAATAACTTTATACCTAACACAAACTTGAGTTTGAATACATTTAAGTTGATGAACAATGTCACTAAACGTTATTGTTGATGTAAATAGTATAATCAAATGAGTAAATAGTATCATCAGTGAAATAAATGGTATTATCAAATAGACAAATATATCAATCTTGAGTTGAACTATTAAATTGAAATTTTAATTTAAAAAAATTATTTGAATCGAATCATGAATCTAATCGTAATCAATTTAGATAGGATTCACCTCCTCGTCATTCAATTCTATATAAAGCTATCATGTTAGTAGAAAATCGAATAAGATAATGTACCCGCGCAGAATTAAATGGAAAATTTTCATATTCTTATTAAAAAGTATGATAGCCTGACTACTTTTGAATGTAAGGTGGCATATTCTAAATTTTGAACTCCTAAATATTATTCTTAATTCTTATAATAATTTTAAAACGAATAATGGCACCATTGACTTCGAAATCTGTTCAGGGTCAAGGTCAGGCAGAAACTTCTTTCCACGTTCGAAAAAACGTAAAGAATTAAGCCTCTTCGATTTGTTAGTTCAAGTTGATTAAAACAATTAGTGCTTAATTAATTAATTAACTAGCACGTTGCTCGAAATTGCAGCTGCCACATAACCCACATACGTATGCAATTTTAACGTAAAGTTCGTAATGATATTTTAATTATAAAAATTAACTAAAGGTCATTATCTACACTAATCCGACTGGCTACAACGTCAAGCCTCGTCATCAAAGCCATCTTATAGATTAATCAATCCAGTCAATACATGTCTTATAAAGTCATTAACCCAACTAACACTTTTTAGTACATTAAATATATGTATACTTGTTCAATCCTAACTCATATATATATATATATATATATATATATATATATATATATATATATACACACACACATATATAAAGAGACATAAAAGAAAAAAAAAAAGACAATATATTTTTATAATCGAAATTGATTAGAAATATCGAAAGCTTAAGTGTATAATAGTGATAATCATCATAAGAATATAGATAAAAAACTATATTACAAAGCTTAATTGTGACTTTATTGATATTATTATGAACCTTAATTGTGATTACTGAAATTAAAAGATTTTGTTATTAAAACTTAGACAGATTATGAGAGTAATGACAAATATAAACTTATGTTTTTAATTTATGAGTTTTAGAATAAATCATGTTTTATTTGAGACTTTTTCTTATATTATAGATTAGTGTAATATATATCATTTTATCATTGACTATACTTTTGAATATTATATATGTGAGTTTTGATCCACAAAGAACTTTGCCATATAACAATAAAAAGTAAGTTGATTGATGACACAAAAATAGAATTTTTTTTTTATCTCAATCCTTTTGACGATTATCATTTGTTATCAATTGTTTGTTATAAGATAGAATAAAGCAATGTGATTAATAGCTAAATTAATCTTGAAATCACTTTAAAGATAAGGGCTTAATCTAAAAAGAAATAAAAATAAATATCATATCAAATCATGATTTACAATAACTTTATTATTATTATCTCCCACTAATCCTTTCATGATCTTTGCTTGATATAATTTATTCAGAAAATGATGTCGCCCTAGTGGAAGTCCATCATGCCAACGTGGAACTTACAAGGCAGGTCCCATGCCACGTAACATCACCAACTGTTTCAGTTGCAGATAGTTAAAAAAAAAGTAAAAAATATAAATAAAAAAAGCAAAAAGAAATCTTTGGAAAAAAAAGTTACGTTTTATCCCCAAATCCAGCTTCATCTCTTCATGCCAAGTTGATAATAAAGCTAAAATAAATGAATAAAGTATTATTATCATTATTAAAACCCTAATATAGATAAAAAGAGATCCCACACAATATTGCCATCACATTTTGACCTTTTTTTTCTAGCCCCCTTTCTACTTATGGGGATTGAGTTTGAGATTGGTTGCATTCGAATTGAAATTATAATATCTAACTCAAATTCATATATAAGTTAATGCATAAAGTCACTAAAGTATTGTTAAATAGTTAAAAATGTCATTAATGGGAACGAGAACACTAATTAATCTTAAATCGAACTATTTAATTAAAACTCTATTTTAAAATTGACTTGTTTGAATTGTAGCTTCTATTTGAATAAGTTCAATCAAATCCAAGTCTGAGATTGGTTCACACTAGAGTTAAAACCATAATATCCAACTGCAACTCAAATTTATACTTGTTTGAGTATCAAGTTATTAGAGTGTTGTTGGATGAGTGAAAATTGTTATCCACTGGATGAACAATGTTATTGGAACTCTAATCAATCTCAAATCGAGCTATTAGACTAAAACTTTAATTCGAAATCAATTCATTTTAATTAAAAATTCTATCCAAACTAATTAGAATCAAATCCATGCTAGTCCACTAACATGAAATATAAAAATAGTAAATATAAATATAATAATGTTTGTGGACAAATTTGGACTCATATGCCAACCATATCATATTGTGGTTTTTTTTTTTTTTTGGGATAGATGAAGATGAATTACAATCATAAATTAATCATCATATATAGTTAATTATTTCTTAGATGCATGAACAAATAGTTTTAATTAGAGCTTAATTGTTTTTTTTTTAAATACATATCTAATATTATATGGGTCAAATTCTGATTAAAAAAAAAAGGGATTCTATTCGGAATTAAAATTAAAAAAAGAAAGAAAGAAAAGAAGGTCGATTGAAAAATATATCATGGAATGGAATCTGGATAGATATTTCTCAATGATAAAAGCAAAAGAAAGTTAAAAAAAAAGTGAGAATAAATTAAATTATTGAAAAAATAAGATCAAAAGAAGAAATAATAGAAAATGAGCATAGGGGACAGAATAAAATTAAAAATAAAACTGTATGCACAATTAATGATATGTTATCATGTGATATAATTGACGTTGTTTTATTTTTAATTTAAAATTACTCAATCGAATAGTGATATGTCGTTGTTTATATACAAAGTTATATATATTATTTATACATATAACATTACTCTTCGAGGGCATTTAGTTGAAGAGATTAAAAATTACTCTGGTAATTTATCTTTTTATTACTTACATTATTTTGTTTAGTTATAAATAATAAAAAATTTCAGTAATTTTCTATTATTAATAATGATATGACATATAATATAAAAGGTAATTTGATTACCATTTCGATCTTAGGTATTGAAAGATTACTAATATAATTTTGATTTTATTATATTTATATTCTTATATATTAATTTTTTTAAACAAAAATAATTTTATTTTTAATTAATATAATAAATAATATAAAAAATATTTTAAAATAATCATACTAAAAAAATTAAATTAAATAATATATCAATATTTTTTATTAAATATAATAAAAAAATTATATTTAATAATTTTTAAAATATCCTATCCCTAAAATAATTTTTTAATTTTAGTAGTAAGATATTTTCAACCCCAACAGCCTTATAAGATTAGACATCTAATAAAGACAAAAAAGAAAAAAAATCTAACAAATACTTTTTTATTAAAAAACAAATTAAACAAACAACTGGAAATCAAAATCAAACATATGGAACGGTCCTTGACGTACGTCTGCATGGGCTACGGCTACACGTACTCCAGCCGATTTTATGAAAATATACTTTGCCACTTTTGAAAGTTCTTTATAATTTAATTTATTTATTTATTTTACATTTTTCATTTTTTTAATATTTATAAGCAAAAAAACAAATCAAAGAGAAGTAACATCAATAAAAAAACAATAATATATGTGGCAATATTTGAACAAAAGAATCAAATTTTGAATTGGGGTCCATTAACTTACTTTTTTTTAAATATACATAGAATAAAAATATAACTTTCTTAATTTCTTGGGTTTTCCCGGAATCACACTTGCTGTGATTCTGGAAAAAATAGCTACACGTTGAACCAATAAGTCAATAGAATTAGAATCCAAGAGAAAATATCAACAATATTCTGATTTCTATATAAAGATTTTCCTACATTGTAATTGAATATAATACTTTATTTTCTTTTTATTTTAGAAATATTCTATTTATGTCATTAAAGGATTGAGTATTTTTGAATTACGAATAAAATAATACTTAATCATATAATAACATATTATTTATATATTTATTTGTTTACTTAAAAATAGATACAATAATATTAGTTTTCGATTAATTTACAATTTACATATAAGTAGAGATGCAGAGGTTCGATTTATGTCTAGTGTTTATTTATTTTTGAAAAGTTTTTTAATTGGCACATAGACTTGACGTAATTGTTTAATTGTTAGGTGACAGTTTGCAGGAGAGGAAGGCAAAGCTTAGGCCCTCGAGTTCAATTAGTTATCTCGTAGTTTTCATGATATAATTAGACTTTGAATTCACCTTCTAATTTTGTCACAACTCAACTCTCCTTTGCCGGTTTTGGATAATCGTTATCCGAATACGATAGATTGGTAGAGTGGATGGCCATTGTTCTTTGAAATTAGGTTTGGATTAGAATGAAACACTCAAAATGAGTTGAATTCAAGTTGGGTAGTCTCAGTTTGAGTTCAAGATGAGTAGGTTTGAATCCAACAACTTTCCGTCTTATTCGGGTTTTTGTTCAATGATTAATCATTATTGTCTTTGATGACCTTTTTTCTTCTTCTTTTGTGTTTTATGATGGTTTCTTCATCACCAATTCAAGCTTGAGCCAAACACTGTTTGGGTTTGGTTTGATTTGAATTAACTTATATTTAAAATGAGAGCTAAAATTTGATCAAATTTAACTATAATTTATTTATTTTTTGGTGACGAGAAAATCCACTTAGTAGAGCATGACCCTTGATCATCAAACTGATAAACCCTAAGAACACTAGTCCAACATCCTTTTATTAAGGTCTCTCACTATTGATGGCAATGAGATGTTTTGACACATCCTTGTTTTGACAATGAAAATGATTATTCGTCCTCTCTTTGTGAGAAAAAATCCCCTTTTCATCCCTTACCTACAAACAAAATCTCCTTTTCGTTTTTGTACCTACAGGGAATAATTCTCTTCTTGTACTCTTTAAGCACAACATAAATATATTAAATAATAAAATTAATTAAAATTAAAACCAACTCATTATTTTAAATATCACAAATAACATGTGTTAACCACCTTAACATGCACAACAAAAATATAAATAAATTTGAAAAATATAAACAATCTAAAACTAT
This sequence comes from Mangifera indica, assembly GCF_011075055.1. Lineage (NCBI taxonomy): Eukaryota > Viridiplantae > Streptophyta > Magnoliopsida > Sapindales > Anacardiaceae > Mangifera > Mangifera indica. Next base: position 13,346,251 of record NC_058152.1, on the reverse strand, counting down.
AAATATATGTTAGTATTTTAAGTAAATATATTAATATAAAAAAGTGAGGATAGGGATGAGGATGAGGATGAGGCAAGACGAGAGACGGGACACAAGTATCCTCGTCCCCAACCCATTCCTAATTGTGAAAATTTTTTTGATCTTTGTTTCCACTCTTTTCCCATTCCTATCAAAGAATTTTCTTCTCATTAGGATTACAAACCCTAAATTTAAGATGAAATTGTCATCTATATCTCTCACTTCAAAATAAATATTTTTAGAAGATACTAATATGTGCACTAAAATCTATTCATAGGAGTATAAAGTTGAATCTGTGTCCTGTGATTAACTCTATACTTGAGATTTCATATCATATCCAACATTTCTATTCACTCACGATGGGTTAATATTAATTTTTTTATCCCACAATTATTCAAATATCCTTTAAAAAATATTTAATATTTTTAAAAGTTGGTTAGAAAAAGTTATGAATTTAGTATTGTTATCAAATATTAATCATTCATTGATTCCATAACATTGATACTTGTCATACTTTTCGATTCTCACCGAAAAAACTGACAACAATCTTTTACTGTTAAAGAGAATCAACTATAACATTTTCTACTAATTAAACAAAGAATTTATCAAAAATTACCATATTAGTTATTCTTTTCAAATTGTTTGCTTTGGACAAAAGAATTGATTTCACCCAAGACCAATAAAACGGACTATAAATAATCATCTATTAAGGATGGATTTAAGTTAAACCAAATCTAAAAAAAATGCTAACTCATGTTTAGTTTAGTTCTAAAATGACTAATTCAAAATTAAGTTCGATTCACTTGGTTGGTAAATAATATTATTAGAGAAGAAGAGTCATTAAAAAAAAAAAATCAATTTAAACGAATTTTAATACAATAATATCGATAAAAAATGAGGGTTTGAGTAGAGTCGAGTTCTATCTAAAATTTTTTTAGTTTAAATATGATTTATTTCAACTGAATAATGATTTAAATTCAAATAATTTAAATCGAATCATCTCACTTTTTACCTTTAATGAAAATCATATCCACGGATTCTATAAAAAGTAAATAATACTTACAAATTTATTGAAATGATAGGTCGAATCACTAGCCTAAATCCAAATCGCCATGTCTCTTATGAATATATAAAAATATTTCTAGATAACAAAAAACAATTCCATGCAAATTCCAGGAGAGGATATCCACACGAAGCTAGTTGAACAACACAAAATAAGAGGGCTCGAAAGCGAGTTGATCCCGTGTGGTCGGTTTCTAAAAGGAATGAGATGAATGGTGGTGGCGGCGGGGATGATCATCAAGACCCCACCAGAATCATGATCGTTTTTCAACTTGGCAACACAGAGATAGAGCTAAAGGTGGGTCCAAAATCACAGCGTGTCAACACTAGAACAAAAGCTAAGAATTGAGATACCGTTACATTTGGCAGTTATTTCAGTTGACTTGACCGGTTAGCTTCATATCATCTCAATAAAGATAAAAATCTAAAATGCTTTAGAATTGCCGCAACAACAGAACAACTTGGCACATATAAACAATAAATTATACAACTTGTGATTTGACCCATGCTAGCTTGAGCATAGATCAAAACTATAATACTAAGTTTGATTCAAATTTTTATTTGTTTAAATTAGTATATAATATCATTAAATAACTGTCAGTGGATAAATAATATTATCAAAGAGTAGACAATAATAAATAATATTATCAAAGAAGTAAACAATGTTTTTAAATAAACAAACAAATTGATACTAAATTGAGTTATTTAATTGGAGATTTAACTCAAAATCGACTTATTTAAACCAATTCATAGATTCGATATTTGTTAGCTTAGATCAGATTTATCTCTAGTTTTATGCAATAAAACAAAGTTTGGCATATTGGAGATTGTTTTGGAATTTTGATTGGAAATAAAGGTGTGCATAAGTTGATTCAAATAGTAAAAACAGATTGAATTACTTAAAAATTATAATTTAGTTTAGTTTGATTTATAAAATTATTTGATTTGGGTTAATAAATTTTTTAAAAATAGTTTCAAAGTTAGGTTATAGGTTGCACAATTTTTAAAATGAATCAAACCGTAAATCATATTTTTTAAAAATACATATATAACTATATTTAAAAGAATTTTTCAATAAATAATTATTTGTACAATTTTTTTTGTATTTTTTGTTATTTTTTTGTATATATATTATAATATATTTTATATATTTATATTATATTCTAAAAAAATATAATTTAATAATTTATATTAAATAATATATATTAAAAAATGAACGATTTTAACAAATTCAAAATTCATCTTTAAAAGTGTCGCAACAATCGTACGTTAAGTTAATATTCATGCAACATGTGTATATACAGTGACTTACACCTGTGTCATACTGGTCATGCGATATTATAATTACTTCAATATTGTAGATTATTTTTGGTGAAACGAAAAAGTTTGGCTTATTCGAGATTGTCCCGGAATCTGGATAAGAAAAGAAAAAGGTTGTGGCCATGTGAAAGACTGAAAATTCAAGTGGGTTTTGTCTGTGGAAAAATTAAAAGTTTTGAGGATGGGTGACAAGGACGTTGGATTCTGGATGTTTTCTGAATTGTTTGAATGTACGTGGGCTATCATTGATGGCAACTTTTTCTGTATTTTCCTGCATCATGTAGCATACATTTGGCTGCTTCTCAGGCCTCTTTCTTTGTAAGGGTGTCATCACCACAATCCATCTTCGAGAGAATGTGAACTTTAGATTTGTAATAATGGAAACAATTTGTTCTTCAAATGTAATCCTCTAAAATTAAAAAATTTATGTCGAGATTTGAATGATAACAAAAGGGTTTATTGAATTTAGCTGTGGATTTGACTGTGGCAAATATGGGGTTGGTTTGGGATTTAATCCTTGTCATAATATCTAGTTCGAATTAGAGAAATGAATAATATTATTAATAAAATAAATAATTTTATCAAATAAATAAATTAATCAATTTTGAGTTTAATTAAATTTATAATTTGAAATAAATTCATTAAATCATAAATTCAGTCTAAACCAGTTTAAATTGACTTTATCCTTAATTGTATTTCTCTGAGTATTACAAGCAACAATTTGAGCTCACAAATTTTTGAATTTTGAAGCCTTTCATCATAGGAGAACCCAAATTGAAGTCAAGCTACAATTTCTATCACCGACACTGTTTGTGTCATAGGGAAATTGATTTAATTATAATTTTTCAATTTTTCAGGTTTCTTTTTGTATTATGGGGTATTTTCTTATACGAAGGATAAAATCAAGGGACCCTTCTGTTATTTTTAATAATGCTCACATGTCCCATCACCAACAAGAAACCAAACCCTAACCCTAACTGTCCCCACCCCCACCTGATACTTTTGTCTCTGTCAATTGGCTGGCCACCACAGTTTCTCCCTCCCCTCCACGGCTCCATCCTCCTGCTCCCACGAGTGAATTATTGTACTTGTCTTTGATGATGGGTTCGGAATTTGATCCATCTTTCAACATTATTTTCGCATGTCGGATGAATCTATCATGTTATTTCTATCTATATTTTGTATAAATTTATATATAATTTTATTAAAATTATAATTAAACCCAAATTAAATTAAATATTCTTGAACTTAAATTCAATTTAATTAGATGTATACAAAGTTTGAGTTTAACAAGTTTTGAAGTAATAAACTTGAGCTCAAACTTAAATTGCGGTCTTAATTGTGATACTCTTGGTTGAGATTTTCTTTTTCAAATTTTATGCAAATTTATCTGACAATAATTGTCAATTAGATGACTACATAGATAACATGGCAGGTATGTACGATTGATAGCTAATAGACAAACTCGCGTACAAGCAACCGGTCAAAATTTTTTGTCAAGTATGGTATGATTGACTCAATTTTGAAGTGGGTACTAGTGGGTTGACACGTGTCAAACTGGGTCGACACCAAAGCTTTGGTCAGGTGGACTTGCAGAGAGGGAGAGAGGTGGGGGCCTAGCCTTGCCCCCACAAAGAGTTTCAAACACTGAAGCTTAATTTTGGCTTAGTCTCTTCATGAGTTAACTTGCAAGTTCAAAAGCTAAGATAAAAAGCATGCCCTAAGTCAAGAAAGTTTTCATTGCCTGACTATGGAGTCGTAGACATTCAAAGACCGAAGCCACTGTACTCTTCTTGACCCATTTGGATTCCATTGGCTTTAGAGAGAAGAAGGGATGGCCACCTAGTAAGCTTCCTATAATTTCTGCTTCTCTAGGAGAGCACTTTTATTCTTGCTTTATATGTGGGGGACAAGAACATTTAATTATACGGTTCATATAATAGTTATTAAAATAGTGCAATAAGAGAGTTATTTGAGGAAGGAATATCCTTCGAATAATAGAGATACGTCTTTTTTTATATATTATGGCAAATGCTAGCTTGCGAAGCAATTCTAAAACAAGAAAAATAATATAGATACCAACAAAAGGAGAACATATTTTATACCTATTCTATAATAATATTGTTGTGTGGGTAGAGCTCATCCCTAGCAATTGATGTGCGACAAGCATTTCAAGGACCTAGCCGTATTGATGACTCATGTTGTCTAGACACATAATTGTCACATAATGTGCTCACTTCGTTGTAGTGAGAATGGATAATCTTCATGACTAATTAAAAATATGTTCAAGTTATTTGATTATGATCATGTGTTAACTATTGTATAAAGTATTCAAATTGTTAGAATAGGCAACCGTATATAATTATTATCTAGACAATCAAGTAAGTTATGTTGCATTTAATACAAATGAGATATACTATTTTAGTGACACATTAAATGTAAAGTGATTGAGTTAATCAGACAATACATATTGTATTAGATAAAAAACGATGACGTTACATTAAATATCCTCTAATGTTTAATAATATCAATAATATACATATTTTTTAATTGAACAGACATACAAACCTAACGAAACCTCCAAGCACCATATACCCTTGGATAACAATTAACAACATCGTTTCCCTTTGAATATATAAACCAAAAGAAAAACATAACATGGTGGATTGTTTTTTGGGATTTCTTTCTCTCTCTTTTAAAACCTTCTAAGCAAGAAAAACATCCTCCGAATATTGGTAATCTCTTAAAATTAGTCTTTGTAATTGTTCTAAAAAAACATATTGTAAAAAATAGTAATACTATAATGCACGTAGGTTTTGCCCAAACAATTAAACAACTTGAAAAACGCTTCTCCTTCCACTGTTTTATTATGTTTGTTAATCACATACAAAAACTCTCATTAGCAATTCCATCACAATTTTCACATAACATTTTCAGATAATTCGGTGGATACGTGTACATCAATCAATACAACCATACATCAATGAATAAAGTATATAAGATTTATGAAAGCATATAGATTTTTCCATGAGAGAAATATACTTCTAACATTGTAATATGAATTCTGAAACAAAACCCTAGAAGCCATTCCGTCAAACATGTACATTCATTGAAACTTGATAGCAAAGCGGTCATGTCTATATGTAAGCAAAGCAAGAGTATCGGAACCTCATGCCTATCCTCCCTGCACTTATTTCTGCAAACCCATGTGCCCCAAGCTAAAAGCATCTAAATTTCAAAGGTGCTTCTCCCATTAGACACACCTAGCTACCTACTTCTGCTTCTCCTTTTACAATTTCCCACATCATCCAAACAAGGAACAACTTCTTTCCACCATGAAAATGTATTTCTCGCCCAACATTTCAAGGTGGCTGCCAGTGCCAGTACTCTTGCCCTCGCTCCATTAATATCTTTGCCACCAATCTTACTAAACTGCCTGCATGTGATCTTGCTTGCTTATTCCACCATAGTGGCTTGTCTCACAAAATTTGGCCCCCACCCGCCATCAACACGCAATCACTAACTTGTTGACACGTGCACCAATTTGGGTGCTCATGTAAGCCAAAAATGGAAAAAATAAAAGAAGAGATGCTACCCGTGTGGTGTCGGGCTTTCCGCAAAATTATCTTGGGTTTTCTTTCCCTTATCATGTGTACATAGTAAATCATTATTGATTCTTATTATAAATAATACTATTATATAGATAATTTTTGTATATGAATAATTATGTATTACTATCTAATGAAATATTATTTTATCTTTAATTTTTAAATATTAAATTATATAATAATACGTTATTATTTATACACATAACATCACTCTATTACAAATATATTAATTCTAAAGATTAATAAATAAATATAATTCAAGTAATTAATTGAAATTAATCCTATACGAAATAAAGGTTTTTAATTATATATCAAATACCATCATTTAAACATTTTTGGATCATGTTTTTCAAAATAAATCAATATTTATTATTATTATTATTATTATTATTATTATTATTATTATTTAGTGAAGTCAAACTCCCTTTAATCAAACCCATGGAAGTGCAAGGGTGACTAGTTTTGCAAATTGCATGCAGTGACTACCCACATTCGTCATCTACAGGTAATCAAAATATTCAATAATGTAACATTAAATGAAATTTTTCTCTTTTTCATGATTAATATTGTAATACTCACTTTTAATATATAAATATGTATATATTTATGTGTATCATTATATAATTGAATGTTACATTATTTTTAATATAAAATTATCTAATTATCTAACTATACATATCAAATATATATTCATTTATATACTCAAAATAAATATATAATATTTTATTATTTTTTATTATTTTAATCTAAATTGTACTATAATTTGGTATAATTTTAGTTGGCGAATATTTTTATATCAATAATATAATATGATATGGTTTTGGTGAGTAAAACCCAAATGAGATTATTAGAATATTCACGGGGGTCCATTATGGCCAAGGAATCTAATGTTTTAAATCGTTTTTTCAATATTAAAATTAAAATCACAAGTACTAAATCGAATTTTCTAGTAGTGAGACAATCCATCAAACCATCTCAAGTAAGTTAAATTGAATTAATTAATAATAAAAGAAATCATGCCTGCTCAACTCACGGCGGACTTGACAACAAATGAGCTTGGAGACAAAGATGGAGGGAAAATAATTATTAAAATTTGCCTAATAATATTATTATAAAATTAATTACAATTAGAAGTGCTAAATCTAGAAACAATAACCCACAAGGCTTGAACAACTTATTAAGATGTAAAATCTTAAGTTCAAGATTATATTTTCGTAAATAGATTTAAGTATATATACTGATCATTTATGATATATTTGTATTAAAATAAAAGATTTTGATAGTGATTTATTAAACTAGTTTATGTAAAATTTATCGTTTTGGTAATCGAACTCTATCAAATAAGATTCTTTATAATAAAAAAAAATTGAGAAGCAATAAGAGAATAACAAGTGTGATTAATAATAATAAAGAAATATTAAAAGCGAAGATTTGGGCGAAGAACACGGGATCACTTTTGGATTAACAAAGGGTTTTTCTTTTATACTTAAAGACTTCACTTTTAACTTAATTATTTGTTAATGGAGACTAAAACAAAACAAAACAAAAACAAAAACCCAGTAGTAGTTTCCAGGCTTCTTCAATTTCCTATTTTGACTAAAGATCCCAAACTCCAGAATTTTATACCATTGTAATGTTAAAAATTATATATATATATATATTTATTTATTTATTAAGATGCCCACCAAACTTACTAGAAGCAGAAACATAAAAAACCCTAGCAATGCATGCATGTGAACAATTCTGAACGTGACGACCAACAAAGAGTCGTAGAATCATTGAAGCTTGATATTTGCGTAGTGTGAACATCGAGATTCAAACCTTTGAAAGGTCTTCTTCTTCTACATATTCCAGTCAATATTTAACCTAATTATTCTCTTTCTCTTTCTCTGAAATTTGTCTCAAGGAATCTCATTCATATTCTTGCCATGCAAGTCATTCATATTCTTATTTTATTACTTTGAAAATTAATTTCATGTGCTTAATTATTTGATTAGGTTGTACATTTCTAATTCGTTGCTATTGTAGGTACGTACTTTTTAAATAATATTTTATTAATATAAATAAAAAATTATTATAAAAATATATTATTTAAAAGATTATTAGATATAAATTATTATTATATTTTATAAAAATTAATAAGTATAAATAATTATTATATTTAATTGAACGTAATAAAAAAATACTAAAATATTATTTTAATTAAATATATTTAGATATAATTATTTTATAATATTTTTTTATATAACTTATTGAATTAATTTAAAATAAGAATATTTTTATCTTAAAAAATTAATAAATATAAACAAAAATGTAACAAAATCAATATTAGTTTAATATTTTTTAATACCTAATTAAAATGAATATAATATTACTTATTACATCACTATGTTAAAATTTTTATTATTAAAAAACTTAACAAAATAATATTAATAATAAAAAATAAATTATTGTAATAATATTTAAAGTTCCTTAATCAAAGGTCCTCCGTATATGAAACATTTTAATTTTTCTATCTAGATTAATTAGTCAAAAGCTTATATTTTTAAAAATATATAATTCAAGTGCCTATTAGCTTTGTACGTAACATTGATAGATTATAATACATTTTCTTGTCATATAATTTTGGACAAACACTATAATATTAATAATATCATCGTTTGTTTATATGATATAAATGTGAGTCTGATACTAAATAATATAAATCTCCAAAACGTCCGGACTGTATCAGCCCTCTCGATTCCTCCCTCAAAAGTTATCTAGAAAGCATGAGAAAATAATAATTTAAAAATAGAAAAAAATTTGTTTCTCTGGGAACTAATTTCAAGACTAGATGCAGAGAAGTGTGAAAAGACGAATTGTCCTGTCTCTCTCTTTCTGCAGGGACCTCATCCTTCAATCTCTCCATTATTAAGCCCTGCAACGCCACATTTTCTCTCTCTTTCTTTCTTTCTTTCTTTCTTTCTCTGCATTGTACTTTGCTTTTTGTTTGCTGATTGATTGACTGTCCCTGCAGCAACCTCCATTGTCTACAACAGCCCCTCCCTTTCCCATGGACGTTCAGGCCCTGCCTAGTTCGAGATGTATTAATCTAATGTGCCATAAACAGGCCATGCATGTAGCGCCTCCAAATGGTTTTCTTATAATCCACTTCCTGTTCTCCATCACCTGCTGGGTTGTTGACACGTGTTAGGGTTTCATTTTCCTTTTGTTCTGCCTATGGTATTTCTATTATTGTTGGCGTGATATAGTTTGTTTTTGTAGAAAACGCGGGAACAGTAAATAATAAAATTAAATTCATAAATAATATATTATAACGGGATAAAATAATTTTAAATTAAAAATAATATAATATAAATTTATATATTAATATATTATTTATATATTTAAATATATATTCGAAATTATATACATATAATATTTTTTAACAAAAATTATTATAAAAATATATTATTTGAAGGATTACAAATTTATGCTTGTTTGGTTGTAATAAGAAAAAAATTAGATAAAATATTAGTTTACTTAATTGTCCTTTGATCAATCTTATATTTTTTATATTCAAGTATATGATTTGTGTAATTTCCAAAATATTTTTTATGTTAATAATATGTTAGAATTAATTTTTTTTTTCCAAATTGTCATTTTATTGCCAATATGTTTCTTTTTTGTTAATTTCTTTAATGTTACTTGTTATTGTATTGAAAAAAATGTATTTTTATCTTAAAAATTTAATACGTAAAGATAAAATTATAATAAAATTAAGATTTTAAAACTTAAAATTAAAATTGTAATCATATTATCTTTTTATTATGTCACTTGGGTAATAAAATATTATTAGAATTTTTTTTTTTTCACAAATCTAAGCAAGTTGAGATTGGTCTCGAGGACTTAGATGTGTTAAGCTAGCCCTTTCTTCGGATTAGTTTGGCTTGAATTCACTCTTCCTTAGTAGGGTAGCTTTATGTTTAATTTATATTAAGAAAAGTAATCAAGGGGAGGATGAATTAAAAAATAGTTAATTAATTACAGCAAGGTTTTGAAGAGAAATTATCAACAAAAACAAGATATATAAATAATTTTACAAAATTTGAGAAAAATAAATTTTATAATATTGTTTATTGCCCCTTTTAACTTTAAGCCATCACAAGATAAACCATTAAAAAGTTATACACTTAATTAATTGGTAATTATAAATTAAGAAATTATTAAACTTTTGGCAGCCGGTATGGTATAAGGTTTGTGCTGTTGGGTTTATTCCCAATTACAGCAGGCGTTTCAAATTCCGTTAGCCCTCGATGATAAGTGTTTGGTTTAAAGAATATTTTATTATAAAAATAAAATTATATTTAATAAAAATAGATAAACATAAATAATTATTATATTTGGTTAGAGATAATAAAAAATTTTAGTATATTATTTGATGTAAATACCCTTAGGGTTAATTATTTTAAAATATTTTTTACGTTATTTGTTATATTAATTAAAAATAAGATTATTTTTACCTAAAAGAATAATAAATAAAGATATAATTATAATAAAATCAAGATTATCTCGATAATTTTTTCATATTAGCTTTTATATTATCTGTTACATCACAATTAGTAATAAAAAATTATTAAAATTTTTTATTACTTATAAATCAAACAAAATAATGTAGATAATAAAAAATATATTATCAGAATAATCTTTATAAACCTTTAACCAAACACCACCTTAAAGTTTCTTCTTGGGTCTAATCTTCTTTTTAAGAGAAATTGACTCTCCTTTCAATGACTTATTGCATCTCTCTTTACGGATAGATTCGATTGGAGTTATTTAATTTTAAATTGATACTTCATTGACTTGAACCTTCTTATAATATTTCCATCATCACACCATAACTCGTGTGGTTGATGATGAAAACCCTGTCAACACTCCATATAATGGAGAAACCAACTTTCTTAAAGCAAGACATTAAAGAGGAACACTCCACATCAATCTTAAACTAGTAATTAAGCATATGCTAATACATATTGTACACTAAGCATTTAGCCTAAAAGCAAAAAAAAAAAACCCTCGTGTAAAATTAGGTATTAATTTCACTATGATATTATCTCAGTAATATTTTCTAGAGTAATCTATCAATTCTCACCAAAACTATATGTATCAACAATAGAAATTTTCACTTATTTTAGACATAAGTATATTCGAATAAAATCGAATTAGTATAAATAATAATAATGGTTTTTAAAAAGATAATAAATAATTATAAAAATTATAAAAAATAAAAACTCTAATTAAGAATTATAAATAAATATTATTCTAATCTGAATTAAGTTAACTCGAGTCGGGCCGTAATTAGACTTTATTTATGTGATTCAGCCGAGTTATGTCGGCCACGTGTTGGAACTATTCGAAGCTCACCCCTAAACTCACTATTGTGGTGACTGCGAGGAGAGGACAACGCAGAAACAGGGCCATCGTGAGCCAAGAGTAGAGAGCAAAGCCATCAACCGCAACACATCCACGTGGCCCTAACTCAGGATTTGAAGTGGGTCCCATTCAAAGGACCCCACCTAAGAGTTAGAAAGTGGGCCACACAAACATTTCTCGTTGTCTACTCGCAACTATAAATCGACCTTTCGGGCTATGTCTCTCGCCCACACACTTTCCCCTCTCTCTTTTCTAAGCTTCAAATATTTCAGCCAAACTTTAATTTCTTGCAATTTCAACCCCCCTCCCCTGTTTTCTTCCTTGTAAAAAACAGAGCACTCTGTTTCCTTGTGATGGGTAAGCTTCAGTTTTTGCTATGGCGGTGAAGACTGTTTTGGAATTATTTAGTAATATTTACTTTTGTTGTGGTGGTGTTGTTTATTTGCAGTGAGTTTCATTGAAGAAAGACAAAAGATGGCGAACCAGAATGCGGTGGTTCCTGCTGAAACAATCAACATGATAACTGTGGCGGCGGCAGTATCGCCTGCACAGAAGCCGCCTGTGGTGCCCGGCAGCGGCGGATTTTTTCCTTTCCAGAAGAAAAAACTGTTGAAAAACCTCGAAATCAATGGCGGTGCCAGGCTTAATTCTTGGGTTGACTCAATGAGAGCGTCTTCACCAACCCATCCTTCCCTTACTCATGACCAAACTGCTTGGATTGTAAGAAAAATTAAATTAAATTGAATCAAACTTCAGAAATAAATATAAAAATCAGATTCTTGATGAGTTTGGTTTTGGAAATTTCAGCTTCATCATCCTTCTGCTCTGGAGATGTTTGAGCAGATAATCGATGCCTCAAAAGGGAAACAAATAGTGATGTTTTTAGACTATGATGGCACTCTTTCACCCATAGTTGAAGACCCAGATCGAGCTTTCATGTCCAAGAAGGTTCATTAATTCCCCTGTTTCCAGAAAATTAAAAAAAAAAAAAAATTTCTTTGTTTCTTCTGTCACTGACTTCATCTTCTTCTTCTTCCTGGTTTTTTCAGATGAGAAAGACGGTGAGAAATCTCGCCAGATGTTTTCCCACTGCCATCGTCAGTGGCAGGTGCCGAGACAAGGTACATTCATCTACTTTCATAGCTTCAAAACAATCAAACTTTCTTCAGATTTCTCATTAATTAATATTCTGGTTCATCTTCTTCTCAGGTTTATAACTTTGTCAAATTGGCTGAGCTTTACTACGCTGGCAGCCATGGCATGGACATTAAAGGTCCAGAGAAAAGCTCTAATTACAAGAAGGTAACTTTCTTTCCAAATACTTTCATAAATAAATTTAAAAAAACTTTATTTATCTATTTATTTATTCATTTATTTTCTGGATTTATCAGAACAGTGAAGCTGTTCTTTTTCAACCTGCAAGTGAATTTCTCCCCATGATCGATGAGGTAATATTTCTTTGTCACCTTTACAATAAATGATATTATAAATAAAAAATATAATTTCTTTTACTTATTTAAAAAATAAATAAATATTATTTCAGGTCTATAAACTCCTAGTCCAGAAGACAAAATCCACAGAAGGAGCAAAAGTTGAACACAACAAATTCTGTGTGTCTGTTCATTTTCGTTGTGTTGATGAAAAGGTATATATCTCTATATATATATATGTATGTATGTATGTATGTATGTATTTATTTATTTATTTATTTTTATTATATGGTTAGAAAAATATATAATTTTATGAATATTTCTATTTTTGAATGTTTCAGAAATGGAATGAATTGGCCCAGCAAGTGAGGTCAGTGTTGAAGGAGTATCCCAAATTGAGACTGAGCCAAGGGAGGAAGGTTGGTGATTTGTCGTCGTATGATACGTCGTTGTGATATTATATAATTTTATAAAAATAAAAATTATAAAATTTAATTTGTTTAATAATTTACAGGTATTAGAAATTCGTCCTACGATAAAATGGGACAAAGGGAAAGCTCTTGAATTTCTACTAGAATCACTGGGTACGTATTTATATCAAATAAATATTTTAGAATAATAATAAATTAATTAAAATTTGACTTTTTGCCTTTATAGGATTCGCTAATTGCACAGATGTCTTCCCTGTTTATATTGGAGATGATCGAACAGATGAAGATGCATTTAAGGTATCTAATGTGATTAATTATAATTAATTGTAATTAATTATTAATATTCCTTTAATTAATTTTGGCTAATATATTTCTTTTAGATATTAAGAGACAGAGGGCAAGGTTTTGGAATTCTTGTGTCAAAATTTCCAAAGGATACAAGTGCTTCTTATTCTTTACAGGAGCCCGACGAGGCAAGTTTCTAAGTTCATGCAATTATTTATATAATAAATATTTAATATTATTTTATTATTTTTGCATGCATAAATGTGTATAATAATAATAATAATAATAATAATTTTACTGTACTTTTTATTTATATTTTTTTTTTCTGAATTTTTTGTAGGTTATGGATTTTTTGGGAAGGTTGGTAGAGTGGAAGCAACACCATTGAAGGCAAACTTGAAGAAATTAATATAAAGAAAAGGGTAGATATTTATAAATAAATATATAAATTAATCGTAATCTTACACCCTTTTGAAAATGTTTAAAAAGGGTTAGGATTATCGATGAAATTATGTAATTTCCTGTTCATAATTTAAAGGAAAAATGAACAAGGAAGAGGGAATTAGTAAATTAATAATTATTATTGATTAATTATGTCTTTTTTTTTTTTTTTTTAAGGCTTGAAGGCCTTGTACTTCTTGTAACTAGTTATGTAGAAGGATATAAATTATAAATTATTGTAATTTTTCTATCTCATTATATATATGTGAATTAAAAATTATTTAAAAAAAGAGAAATTATTCTCTTTACTACTTTTTACGTGGCTTGCACTCTTGCAAATTATTATAAATTCTTCTCACAATGGAAACAAAACTGTTCTGGTTCAACCATAATGGAATCTAAAAATAAATAAATAAATAAATTTAAATCCTATATTTGCTAATTAATTTTGAATTAATTGATTATACCAAAGAAAACTAAGTGGGTGAATATTGAATAATTTTGGTAATTAATAAATTAATTAAAATATTTGAACGAAAATCATAATTGAATAATTAGAAGATTCTCCCAACTCAAAGGTCATGTTATGGAGCGATTATAATGAAGTGATTAATTAAAAGCTCTTAACTCATTAATTACTTTAATTAACGTTGTTAATTATTATTAGTATTGTTTATTAAAATGAAGCAAAAATTAAAAAAAAAATGAAAATTTCTATCAATAATTGGAAATAATTAAAATTAAGGTTTAATTATTTATTAAAATGGGTATCAATTTAAGTAACAATAATAATGTGTCATCATGTGATTGGTTATTGTTTTATATTTTTTAAAATCATCCAATCACATAATGATACATAATCATTCATACTTAAATTGATATTAATCATAACAACATTTAATTTAATTATAATTAATATTACTTTTAACCAAAAGTGTAGTATTACATGTACAAATAAATTGACATATCGTAAAATGATTGAGAGATTTATTTGTATACTTTATATCTAATTCAATATTATTTAATCACATAATAATAAGTTAATTTTTTCATACCTGTTAATATTCAATCGTTTGTATATGAAGTATTATTATTTTCAAACTAGATTAATACCAAAATTAACATTTATCATAAGTACGTATTATATTGTTTCTAATGATGAGATGATACATGTGATTAAATAGTTTTGATTAGTGTCAAAGTAACATATAGTTACTTTATGGTGCGTTATTATTAGTACATAAATTAATACTTATTTGTTAATATACATTATTTTACTTAATATCTATTATTAAACTCGTTTTATCCCTAGTTACAATCTAGTCTAATAAAGACTTCAACTATCACTTGGTTCTATATAAACGTGAATATTGTGCTTCAAATATAGAATACTAACAAAGAAATGAAAACCTTTAATCCGGTCAAATACAAAAAAGCTCCTTATTTATCGATAATTATTTAGGATATCAAAATTCTCCGTAAATATTAAGGGTTTTGAATAAAGAATAAAAAATCATCATGAGAACATGCATGTAAAATAAAAAAAAAAAAACTAATCCAAATTTTATTAATATAATGCATGAAATTAGATAAATAATCTTACTCTTAAGATAAGATATAAATCATAATTTATGATTGGATTATTCAAGATAATTAGGGTTATAGAGGCCCCATATGATATTTATGACATATTTGATGCTGGTTTCTTCCTTTTTACTGTAAATTGCATCTAATGCTGAGTCAAAAGCATAAATTTTGAGGTTGATACTTGAAAAGATGGCAAACCTTTCTTCATCTAGTTGCCCCCTTTAAGTTTATATTTTTGTTTTATTTTATCTTTTCTTGGATTATTTTTGTTTTTATGAGATATATGGAAAATAGAAATTATTCTTAAATATTTTTGTTGACATATTAATTTAAAATGAACAACTAGCTACCCTTTGAATCTCCTCAATTATTGATCAAAGATGTCCAATTATTAATTAATTACATAATTAATAATCTAATGGTTTGTCTCATGCTATGGGTACCTAGCTGCCTCCTTTTGATCATACCATAGATGTACATACACCCTTTTTAGAGACAAGAACTTTTAATTTAATTTTAGGCCATAAGTTTAAATATTATTATAAGATGAAAAATGGGTTGTCATCATAAGAAGACATAGGTAAAAATTAATATTAAAATTCAATCACAAAATTATTTGAATTGACTAGATAATAATAATTATTTTTTTTTTTTCTACATGCCTCAAAAGTCGCCCTAAGCTAGCAACTAGCAAGCTCATGTTCTTCATTGGGTATCTAGATTTGGAGGAAACCCCACCAAATTGTCAGGTTGAATGATTTTTTTTATTTATTTTAATATAAGATAGAAATCGAAGTCTTTGTATAACCTTAGAACTTTGGATAATCTTCAAACCCATGAAAACAAACATAAATTTGACCATTCAACTAACCTTTCTGGGTTGAATAGGATTTAACTTCACATTTTTCATTTGATTTTTTTTTATATATAAATAATTTAGAAATACCCATTTTGTTTTATGAACTTAAGTCCATAATTGAAACCCTATATAATCATATAGCCATTGAAAAATTATATATTCTATTAAGGATTGAGTCAATCTAAGTTATTTAAATTTAAATTTGTTGATTTTAAACTATTTTTTTTAATTCAAATTAATTTTAAATTGCACCTTATTCTTTTTTGACTTAGATTGATTCTAACTTCACATCACATAAAAACTAACTATAAGTGTGATCATTGGAATATCCATTTGTGGACACGGATACAATCTAATCTCTTACCCTCTTTTTTTTTACTTTTACTTATAATGTTTTTATTTATTTTTGACTTTAAGGGTTTTTTGTTTTTATTATAACTTTGAAATTAGTGCTAGAGATGAGTGAGGAAGGATAAAAGTTTTTTGGTTAGGCTATTGATGGGGAAACCCACCACTAACAGGTAAAAGAGTCTAAAAAAAAATTGGTTGAATGTGGAGTTGGAATCCACTCAAAGAGTGTTTTGATGTGAAGAAAACACATGGATTTTTGAATAGGACACTAACATCCCTCCAAGCTATCACAACCTCGGCTCTCTTTTGGACGTGGAAAGATGAACTCCACTACATTCAAATCCCTTTCTTTTCTTCTATCATTGGTGGCAAAACTCAATTAAACTAACTCTTTTACTATTAACAATTATTGTTACCCAAGCCAACAGTCATCTTTCTTCACTTGTATTAATGCCACCAACTCTCCTTCCCCAAATGACTCCCATATCGAAATCAATAGGTATGTCTCAATAATACACTTTAAACTGTTGATATTCTACAAGATTCAGAATCCCTCTTGTTCCCGCCAACCTAATCCTTATATATATTATAAGATTATGTTTATAGTATAATCTTGTCTCTCGAAAAAGTCTTAATCAGTTTCTTGTACAACTATACATCTCTCGGTAACACTCACTAAATAGTTGATGGCGTAAGGCATGAGATTTTGAATAAGGTTTTCAACTTAAACTTAATTACTTCTATCAGCAGTGACATATTGTATTATACAATAAAACTATGTACATAATTTTGTGTATAAACAATGATGCCACCATATGATTGTGTGTTATTTTATCTTTAATTTTCAACTATACAATCACATGATAACATGTCGTTATTTATACATAAAGTTACGTATAAAAATTGTATACATAATATTATTCTATATTGTATAACAACATTTGAATTTGTAGGTGATGAGATTAATATCAATATGAAATACACGTTAAGATTTTTAATATGATTCAGTTTATATATACTTGGAGTCTATATACATGATGATGATATTAGATAAGTACTTTTTAAGAGAATAGTAATATTAAAGAGTTTAAATACTAGCAAAATGTTAGAAATGTCTTTTCCAAAACCTTTCTACCGTTTTGAATTTATATTAGTGGCGATGAGGATTACATATGAAACTGAATAAGTAAATGTAAAATCTTGTGACTTGATGGATATTATTACTTATTAAAAGATTGTTTAGGTAATATTAATTTTGTTATAATGATATTATTATTTTTGAATATTTTAGGATAAAATAATTTCATTTTCAATTAATATAATAAATAACATGGAAAATATTTTAAAATAATTATATCTAAGAATATTTGAGTAAAATAATATTTTAGTATTTTTTATTATTATCTATAATCAAATAAAATAATTATTTATATTTATCAATTTCTATTAAGTTTTATCAAATATAATAATAATTTATATTTAGTAATATTTTAGGTAATTTATCTTTATACTAACTTTCATTTTTGGTAATAAAAGATTATCTAAACCAAATATACCCTATATGACATCTAACCATTTGTCGTTGATCATATTTTTTGATATTGTGTCCGTAAATTCGACCTATGAAGAGTTTTGACCGTAAAACAAAATCCTTAAGTTTATTTGCATTAATACAATCCTTATAAATGCTATGCTATACTTTTTTGTGTAGTATGATATTGACTCTTAAAGAAGTTTTGAACGGTTTCTATACATATAAATCTCAATAACTCAATCATAGATTCTATGATTTTCTCCGTTTTTCAACTCAAATCTCCTAAATAGATTCTACAGATTCATCTCAATGACTTTCAGTAGCATTTTACTTCTATCGTCATGAAAACTTCCAACCCTTATAATTATATATAATAAAGAAGAAGAAGAAGAAGAGGAGAAAATAAAGTTGTTGTTTCACGTGAACATCAACACCATGCGCATTATAAATATAGATTCATGTATGTGTTTGGTGAGAATGATTGGATGAATAGATTCATGCATGAGACATTGAAGAAGAAAGCTCAATGTATGTTCTGGCTAGGGATGGTCCTGAAGCATACGTGTTGGCAAGAGATTTTCAACAAGAGTGGTGATCTGGGGAATCGGTCCCCACCTTGAGGGCCTAGAGCCACGGCGGATGGTGGTGGTGGTCTGTCGTGAACCACCATGATATGATATTAAAACTGTGAAGGTCTTAGTCTTGTGGGTTCACATGGAAACCCATGTGACCTCGATGCTGTTGTTATGGGGAACAATTGAATAGAGTTGCCTATGTGTAAATGGGGCTATTTGTCAGAATTTTTGTCACATGTATAGATGAAAGAGATTGATGAAGAGCGTGGTGAATCATTTGGACTTGGAGGGTGTCCTTGAGTCACTGGCTCAAGAATTTACAATTTGTTTACATTAATTTCTTCATAAGAAATCAGTTTTTGAATATTATATCAAATTATTAAAACACAATTCTAAGTTTAAATTATGTTTTAGTTCTTGAAATTTGGCTAGGAATCATTTGGACTTGGAGGGTGTCCTTTAAACAAAGTTTAGCTTAAAATTGATTTGAATTTAAAAAAGTTAGCTTAAGATCCATGAACTGAGGCTCAAAATTGGTTCAAAACAATTTAATTTTAATTTTAATCCAAACCAGTTTGAATTTAAATGTTTGAAACGAATCAAACTTAACTTGTTCATTAAAATGAATTCAATTCTTAGTTTACACTAGACTCATTCGATTTGAGTAGAATTTGAATTTATACAACTTGGATAAAATCCGATCTAAGTGCAAACCAGCTTTAACATTTGACAAATAAACTTTGTTTTTTTGTTATAAAATAACATAGGTAAAGGAGACTAATGGTCTTTCTGTGGGAAGTAATGCAACAATCAAAATTAATTAAGATTGAAGAAAGAAGCCATTGAACCCAACAAACCATGTGAAACAAATAATTTAAAAGAAAAAGGGTTAAAAGGTGGGTTCTTCTTATAAACTTCCAAAATCACTAGTAAGTTGTAAAGTATTTTTTATAGATAAAAAGGAGGAAATTAAAGTTGTATATTTATAAAATACTTAATAAAATCTTTTAAAGCTTTCCTCCTTTAATCCAACTCTCTTTTAAAGTACAAAGTCACTAGCTCCTTTGCTTTCAATCCATAAAATTATTGTTCTACTTTGGTGACAAATAAAGAAGGGGATTATTATGTTATGCTGGGAAAAAAAAAGTTTTTAGGGGTCGTATGATTTGTTGGAATACAAATTATTTTGATAATCTATTTTTTATTACAAGAATTACTTTGTTTGATTTATTAATAATAAAATATTTCAATAATTTTTTATTAGTAAAAATGATATAACAGATAATATAAAAAATAATATGATTACTATCTCTGTTTTAAGTATTAAAATATTATTATAGTAATCTTGATTTTATTATAATTATATCTTTACTTATAAACTTTTTATGATAAAAATACTCATATTTTTAATTAATATAATAAATAATAAAAAAATATTTTAAAATAATTATACTCAATGATATTTAAATAAAATAATATTTTAATATTCATTTATTTAAAGATAATAATTATTTATATTTACTAATTTTTACCAAAATTTATAAAAAATTATAATAACTTATATTCATTAATCTTTTAGGTAATCTATCTTTAAAATAATCTTTCACTTTTAGTAATAAAAGATTAGCTAAACCAAACGCATCTTTAAAGTTTTTAGTATGTTGTATTATAAGTTTCAATCATCTAACCCGTACAAGAACACCTAGGCGATGAGCTTAAATTATGAGAGGAGTATAGAACATATTGTATATTCTAAAAATAAAGTAATTGTGGTGAAATATCTATAATTGTCAAATTGATTATATTTATAAAATGATCAAAACCCAAAACATATTTTCTCCCTTGGGGCAATACAACAGTTCCAACCTGGTGACATTGCTAATAAGGTTGAATTCAATCTAAATTAAACTTGAATAAAATTTAGTGTGAGATCTGTTCAAATCTAAATGAATTAATTCAAGATTATTAAACTAAAATCCAAATTCAGTAATAAACAAAATAATTTTAGATTTGATCTAAACTGATTCGAATTTAAATATGTATATCGATTTGAACTTAATTCATTTTATAAAAATAAGTCTAATTTTTTGTTTGAACTTTACTCATTCGATTTAAGTTTGAATTTGAATCAAGTCTTGGTTGCTAGGCCAGTAATCAATACTGAATCTCCTCAATAGTGAGATGAGATCCAACGGTTTTACTTCCTTCAATAACGTTATTAGGCCAATAACATATCACACCTCCATGCTTAAGATTATTCATTTGGTTTAGGCCTTTGGGCTTCAGCCCACAACTGGATCAGCAGGCTTTTAAAATTACAAAGAATTAATTGGGCCTCTGTAGATTGGTCTTGGGCCCAGAACTAAGTTTTAACAACAAAAGAATAAATTGATCAAACGTGTGTTTGTGACGAGGAATTATTGGTAGAACCAACTACCAAACCAATAAACTCTAGAACAATTAGTTGAAAAACCCACTATAAGGACCTATAAGAAGGTGCTATTATGTGCACTTAAATCTATTTGTGAGAGTGTAGAGTAGAATCTGATCCTTTAAACCCACGTTTTAGATTTCGCATTTTAATCCATTGTTTAACTCGTGCGTGATGAGTTCACTGATCATATATTTAAATTATAGATATGTAATTAAAATTTTCCGAGGAACGAAAACATAATTAAAATACTTTTTAAACACAAAAATAATTTTGAAAAATTAAAATTATCACTTGATAAATTGATGAACCAAGATAGCAAGTTTGAATGCAACAAATGAACCTAATCTAATCATAAATCTGATAATAGCTTTAAAAAAAAAAATTGAAAATTACACAATAAATCCATCCTCTGATACCACTTAAAATATTCAATCAGATGCCAAACGTCATGAAAATAAATTCATACATTGAAAAATCTTCCTATGGCATGAACACAATTAATTAACCACACAATTTTGCAATAAAATCCTTGTACCTGTGCCCCTCAATGTGTTAACTTTGAATTTGCAATCCATATCGATGTCATTGCTTTGAAGATTCAAGAACCCTAAATTCATATCGGTGTGAAATTTCATTTTAAGATTCAATGAAATTTGATGATTGATTTTTTTGCCGTTGATACTCTGGCGAATCTCCTTAGGTACAACTTTTGATCCGACTAGGTTCAAATGAATGATATTTGAATTGCTTCGTTTTTGTTGCAATTTCGGAAAGTCGCCTGTGGCAAGTATTCTTGTCTTGAAAAATAGCAAGGCACCACCATCACTTCTTGCAACACTAGCTGTAACTTTTTCATTAGGATTACTTGCTTTAAGAAAAATGTTGTACTCAATTCGTGATTTGTTTGTAACATGCATGTTCAAGATGGAGAAAACAATCGGTTTAGGGCTAAAAACCTTTTTCAAAATCGCTAGGGTTATGACCATGATAACACCAATGATAACCAAGATCATAATAATCCACAAGACACGAGTGCAAACCGATCTTTTATTACCTGCCGCCAAACTATTACGGTAACGTTCAAAAATCTCAGCATTTTTGGGGTGTGGAACACGATAAATTTGATCTTTGGGAAAATGTACCACGTATGTACTCAATTCATCTCCTTGCTTAGATTGAAATGTTATAGGTTGTGTATTACTATCAAATAAAGGATTTGGGTAGTGGTCCTTGGGTGGTGGATGCAGGTGGTAGCCACTGATGCTACTACCACCGATATCTGGAATCCGCTCCTCCATACACAAATGGGGAGCGGCGTAAAAAAGAAGGGTTTACGGCGGCAAGGGCAAGAAGCAAAAGAAGAAGATATGAAATTTAGGGTTTGCATGGGAGGAGGTGCCGGAAACTTGGAAGATGGTGCATGTTTTCAGTTTTCGAATAATAGTGAGAAATGAGAAATGACCTACTGGTCATCCAAATTAATTTGAATGGTGGAGACTTGGTCAAGGCAATGAAACTAATTAATGCTTAATTAGTTATATTAATTATCTATTAATGTCTTAATTTATCATCTCTAGTTGCTAAATTTAAACTTCGTAGGCGTTTTTTAAAATTTTATTCAATTTGTTAACCCAATTTTAATTAAATTAATTAACTGTAAACTGGTTTAGATAATAGCTATGTGTATACTGTTTATGAAGCAGTTTCTAGTTATCTGTTATAATATAGTATTATAGCCATTTTATACGTATTTGTATAATATATATAAAGAAATACGTATTGCACAAAATACTATAATTCAATTCACACAAATAAAAATTCACTCTTTTCTACCGACGAATTAATATATCAAATCTACTCTTTAATTCTCACAATTAGACATGTTAAGGGTGTCGAGCTGGCTTGTAACACAGTTTAGGCCCACTTTTTTAGCACGGTTTGCAGAGTCTTGGCCTGTAAAATTGCAAGCTATGCCGAGGGCCTTAGAACATGATCTGTGGATAAATAGCCCAATAAAAATTATAATAATTGAATATTTTAAAGGAAAATAAGACAGTGGGCTGACCCATGGGCCCAATGTTGTCTATTTGAATATAAAACAGTAAAATTTTATAATATTTTAATAAAAAAATAAAATTTGATCAGTTTAATAAAAAATGATAGTTGAATATCTTTAAATATTATTGTTTTAAATTTTAATTATATAGTACCCATGTCATTATTACGGCCAGCCAATCGGACTAATCTACTAGTGGACAAAGACAAGGCTGGATCTAGATTAAAAATATATTAAGAAAAAAAATTCTGATTTGTACTAGGTCTTTGTTAGCCCACCACCGTTCATCACATGGTTCACTTTTGGGTTTCCTTTATCTTCCAATGGAATATGCTCTTATACTTTAATTATGAATATACAGACAATCTCATCAATTTCTTCGGGAAATTGCCTCTACCCCTTATCGCTACACTGTTTTTATCGTATCCTTTTTACAGATGGTGCTGTCCCTACACTCATCATATCTAGCATATTCCAAGGTGAATCTAGTAATTTCACACTTATTAGAATTGCTGATATTCTGTGCTCACCTCTATCACCCACTACACTCACTCTTCATCTCCAACCAATTATTGCCTGCCACCTCAAAATAATCACTTTCATAGATTTATTTTATCATTCTATTTTTTTATTTTAGAAAATATTATAATTGATTTGGTGTTCTACTCAATTTCAGTTGAATTTGATATGAAACTTTAGTTAATAACTTAAGTCGAGTTTGGTTAACAATATTATTTATTGTATTATTAATATTATTTTTTATATTTGTTATATTATTTATTTTGTTAATGAATCCCGATAATATTTTTAGCTAATTTAATCGTGTTTGAGTTTAAATTGACCATATAAAATTCTAATCGAACACGAACCAACCTTTATCATCAGGAGGTGGTTTGGTGTTTTTGGTAAATGTTCCGATTTTGCCATTTTTGCAATTTCCTTCCATAGATGTTCCCTTCTTTGTTTTGCACTTGATTATAACCCATAAATTCATTTCCAAAATTAACACGTGTCTCTTAATTTAATTTTCTCAATATAAAGTTAGAAGCAGACTCACTTCTCCACACACTCAGCCATGGCTTCCAAGACTCTCTACTTCTTCTTCCTCCTCCTCCTCTCCTCCGCCACGATCGCCTTCTCAGTAAGTTAAACATTCATAGTTTACGCACTGTGTTATCGATTTGATAATATTTACTTGTTATGATCTTTGTAGGATGGAGATGATTGTGTGTATACGGTGTACATCAGAACGGGCTCGATCTTGAAGGGTGGCACTGATTCGATCATCAGCTTGATATTGTATGACGTGTACGGCGAGGGGTTAGAGATTACAAATCTGGAGGCATGGGGAGGCTTGATGGAACCCGGCCACAACTATTTCGAGAGGGGTAATTTGGACATTTTCAGTGGAAGAGGGTGGTGCTTGAGTTCACCCGTTTGCGCGATAAATATCACATCCGACGGCTCTGGGCCGCATCATGGATGGTATGTTAACTACGTCGAGGTCACATCAACCGGAGTCCACACAACTTGCGCTCAACAGCAGTTCACGGTGGAGCAGTGGCTGGCACTCGATACGGCGCCGTATGAGTTGACCGCTATCAGAAACTATTGTCCCTATTATGCTGATCGGCGGCCACACGACGGCGGTAAAAGAGAATTTAAGTCTTTGTCTTCTGCTATGTGAAATATATAATGTGAATGTGGAGCTGGTTTTTAGACCGTTGGATAACGAGTAAGAGTGAAAATCTACCGTGTATTTTTCTTAAGATGTTATGAGTAGTTAATAATTAAGATGATTGTTATTATTAATTTCTTGTTTTTGTCTTTAATGACCATTAATTATTTTTTAATATCATTAATTTATTAATAACCATTTCTTATAAATTTTAGGGGTATGCAAGGTAAATCATCAAACAAAAATATTATGAGTATTATATTAAATATAGGCCAAACGACTATTTCCCACCCAAGGTTTAATGTTTTTTCAAAAGTCCCCCCTTTAATTATGAAAACACTAAATACCTACCCATGACCGGTTAGATTTAATCAAACCCTAACGGTAGTAGGGGTAAAATAGTCATTTTTGTTATAATATTAAAAATAAACTAAAATAGAATCTAATTTTACCCCCCTAAACTTTAAAAACTAAAATTTTTCCTCAGCCTAAGTTTTAAAAAATGGCAGTTTCACCCTAGGGTTTGGTTTTGAAATCTCTGATGACCGTTCCGGCTCCATTGCCGATGTCGTCTCCCTCCCGAAGCAGCCTCTCCTTCCGGCGAATGTTTTTCTCCCATTTGGAGGCTCGATCGGCGTCGGCTTCCCCTGGGGAGACGAAGAACTTCGTCGAGGAAGACGAAGTTCTTCGTCTCCCAAAGGGAAGCCGACGCCGATCGAGCCTCCAAATGGGAAGAAAATATTCGCCGGAAGGAGAGGCTGCTTCGGGAGGGAGACGGCATCGGCAATGGAGCCGGAACGGTCACCAGAGATTTCAAAACCAAACCCTAGGATGAAACTGCCATTTTTTAAAACTTAGGCTGGGGAAAAATTTTAGTTTTTAAAGTTTAGGGGGGCAAAATGAGATAAAATTTTCAGGTATTAGGGTTTGGTTAAATCTAACCGGCCATGAGTGGGTATTTGGTGTTTCCATAGTTAAAGGGGGGATTTTTGAGAAAACATCAAACCTTGGGTGGGAAATAGTCGTTTGGCATTAAATATATAAACAAGTATATATCTGATATATGACATTAAATAATTCAATAATTTTAAATTAATGATAGATCAAAGGATTTATTCACACATAAAGTTTATTGCATTCCTAAAGTGGTCCCTCTTAATTATTGAAAATCTAAATACTCATTCATAAACAATTAAAATTAACGATATCAGTTAAGTTTAAAAAATAAAATTGTTAATTAATATTAAAAATAATAAAATATTATTTATTTTCAATTTTAAAATGTTACATTTTTCTTCTTTAGGGTTTTCTTCTTTCTTCCCTTCCCTTTTATCACTGGATGAAGTAATGAGAAGAAGGCATTGAAAACTAGAATGAAAGGGAAGAAAAAAAGAATCAACTGGTGACGACACCAAAAAAAGGAGAAGGAGAACAAAAAAATTTAGAGGAAAAATGAAACATTTTAAAGTTTTATTTTGATGAAAATTGTTAGTTTTCAAAATTTAAGAGGAAAATATATAATATTAACTAATACAATTAATTTTACTCATCACATGTGAGTATTTAAATTTTTAAAAGTTAAGAGGTACCGTTCTAAAAATGCAATGAACTTTAATGGGAATAACTTCTCTGGGCTTAGGGATAAAATAAAGGCCCAAGGACTTATTATCACCGAAAGCTTTTTTTTTTCCTTTTTAGTTTCGGCTTATTAACTTTAAAAAATTTAAATATCTATCTATTTGTTAATTTTTGTTGTCATTATCAGCATTTTTGTCCCTCCGTATTTGGCCTCCAAGATTAAACTGTCATGACATCTCTTTCATTTTCTTCCCATTGATCTCTAATCCAATGCAAAATGTGATGGAAATCGACGAGAAGGATTGTGCAAGTCACCAAGGAGGACAAGAACAGACAAACCGAAGAATAAACTAGGGAGGATTCACAGCATCCCTCTCCCTCCTGTTGATGCGAATTCGACAAAAATCAAGCAAGATCTCTCCCTTGATTTCAATCGAATTTTGCATTGGATCTAAGATAAATGGGAAAAAGATGAAGGGGATGCCACGATAGCTCGATCTCGGATGCCAAAGAAGGATGGAGAAGGACGCTAGTAACAATCTAGAATCTTAAGCTAAAGAGACAGTGACACTAAAATTTTTCAAAAAATTAAAGGTGGTAGTAAATGAGAAAAATACGAGAGATTAAATCCTTTGGTTTAAAATAAAATTTAATAATATAATAACATATTAAATATATGTTCAAAAGTGGGTTTATAATCTAAAAATTCATCATGTGGATTTGAAGGGGTTTTAAGATTTTTAGCGAGATTATTTGTCTTTGATAAGTGAAAACTCTCGGTGTCTCGATAATTATTACTTTCGAAAAGTAACTTTCAGTCTCTAAATAATTATTACATTTTGAAAAGTTTTATATCAATTTATAAGATAACGGTGGATATAATGAAGTTACATAGATCTTAAAAAAACTTTTAAAATAGGGTTTCCATAAAATATAATAAATTTAGGCCAAAAGTCTAATTCCCTTGTAAGGTTTAATGCATTTCTAAACTTTTATATATTTAGTTTTAAAAATTTTAAATATCTATCTCTTTATTAAATTTTATTATAATTATTAAAAATAAAATTATTATTTAAATATTTTATATGAAAAAAATTATCTTTTTTTTCTATCTTAATTTTAAAAACTTATAATTTCTCTTTAGTCTTATATTTTTTCAAGTTTAAGAACTGATTCATCCTTCCTCCCTCTCTAAAGTTTAGGGTTTTCATATTTTAATATTAATAACCGTCCTCTGAAAATTTAAAATATTATATTTAAACTTAAAAAATTTATTCTCTTCTTTTGGCAATTGTTTCTCTTGAAAATACACTCTAGTGTATTATCAATCCTATCACCGATATATTTTCTCTCTTCTCAATGGGTTTTTAACATAAAGATTTTCAAATTTATGTAGAAAAAGAAGATAATTTTTTTAATAAAATTTTGAAATAATAATTTTATTTTTAATAATAATAAAAATTTAATAGATGAATAAATATTTAAATTTTTAAAAATTTGACAGGTTAAAAAATGTAAAAGTGTAATAAACCTTAGGTGGAAGTAAGATTTTTGGCATTTGGACCAAGACCCGATGGTTATCCGATTCACAGTCAAGCATATGCATTGTCATAACATTTGTTTTTTTTTTTTTTTTTCCAAATGCTAGGACTCAAATATGAATATATGTATATAGTGTTATTTTTTCAGTTTGATAGATCGGTCTTACCAGTTGGACATCGTTTTTTAACAGATGAAAGTCTAGTTCAATTACTACAACAAATTTAAGGCCAGAGGACTTTTTCCGTCTAAAGGTTGATGTATTTCAGATTAGTATTCGTTAACTATTAAAAATCTAAACTTTCAATTATGAGAAGTTAAAATTGACAGAATTAATTAAATTCTAATGGTAAAATTTTTATTTAACTAGTAATATATTAAAAATAATAAAACTTTTTTATTTTTCCATTAGTTTAGAAAACTAATAAATTTTTTCTAAGATTAAATTTTGAAAACTTATATTATTGCCCTTATAGTTTCAAAATTTTAAGGTATTTTTCCATTGAACGATGACTTCTCTAGTGCTTTCTCTCTCTCTTGATAACGTCTTCCTCTTTGGTGATACGTCTAGCATTGATTGATAGTGCGTCTTTGTCAAAGAAAAAGAAACACCACTAATCGATGTTGGAGACGAGTACTGAAAACACCATCAGAGAGAGATACATCATCAAGAGGGAAAGAGAGTATCAGAGAAGCCGTTGTTCCTTTGGGTGAGAATGAGTCCTTTGGCCCATTGTTAATAATATCATTTTTATATATATTACGGGGTTATGGATGAGTTTGATGATTAGCTTGAAAATAACGAAAGATTTTTCAATTTTATCATTTTAATATATCAAAAGTAATTAAAAACCAAATAAATAGTCGAAAAGAAAAAAAAGTTACACATAAATAACTATACAATTTTTTGTTTCCACTGTTTTGATTAATTGGTAATGTTATGTATACTTATAATAAATTCTAATATGAATATTAATAATAATGTGTCAGTATATGATTGAATGATTTTAAATTAATAAGAATATTATATTTAATCATATAATGACATATTATTATTGGTATTCAAATTAATATTTATTATAAGTACACGAAACATTACTTCTTTAATGCAGCTTCTGTTCTGTTTGGGTTTTGTTTTGGGCTTGATTTAATCTCTGTACTAACTTGGATCAAGGCCCACCTCGCTGTTTCTTGAGCTGGGTTTGGGCCTCAAGCAAAGCCTTATTCACCTCCTCATCCTCGGGATTTTCTTGTTTCAAGATCTCGTAGTCTTGCACTGAAGCTTCCCATCTCTCCAGCTACATCCAAAACTCAAAACATTTTAGTTCTATGTTCATGTTAAAACAACGGTTAATTTTGAAACTTCATGGATCTAAACATCATTTTATGAAATTCGCCATCACCCCTCTTAAATGTCATATTGTCACCTCTCCCCTCTATTAGGTGATATTATCACCTCTAGAGACAAATACAAACCAGATCGAACTCAAATATTTCTTGACTCAAATTCAGCTTAAATAGAAAATAGTTTAGCTCAAGTTTGATTCGAATAAAAATTGATTCTATTTAGTTCAATTTAAATTTAGCTCGAATTCATGTTTAAATCAATGGTTCAAATTTGTTCTTTAATCTAGTTCGAATTCATTGTTCAAATTTATAGCTTGAATTTGTATTTCATTGACAAAATGACTTGTTTTATTTAAATAATATACAAAATTACTGATTCAAACTAAATTGAACCACGAATTTAAACTATAAATTCAAAGTGATCAAAATAACGAATTTGAATAGAATTGAGCCACAAATTTGAAATATTAATTCTAACTATAAATTTGAATCAAACGTGAGTTGAACACCTGCTATTTTAAGTTTGATTTGATTTCAAAATAAGCCAAATATTTCAATTTGAATTTAGTTTGAATTCAAATTAAACTAATTCAAATTGAACTAAATTAATTGAGCCGACTCAGATCATATCCAACACTAATCACCTCTCCCCTCTTGATGTTAGTTGGCTCAGTATGCTAGTGAGCTCACAACTTGCTTCATGAAAAATATCAATTAGCTCTTAAAATTTTCAAATATAATCTTTATGTCTTAATTTTAAAAAAGGGGATGATTGATAAATATATAAGTTATAAGAGTTTAAAAATAATTTTTTAAAACTAAAGGGATTAACATATTATTCTTTTAGCCGAATTCGAACTAATTATTTCTATCTCAAGCTCAAGTTTAAACTAAGATGATATTATCTCAACGTGCTTGAGCCAAGCACTATTCAAATAGGTTTGGCTCGTTTGCATCATAGTATCATATGACTGATGTGATAACCTCGTAGTATTCTATAGTAAATAGACATGCGAAAATATATGAATTGATAAAAAATAAAATTATATGCATTCACCTTTGACTACTCAAATGGTTATACACATGATATATCATTATGTGATCGAGTGATTTCAAATTAATGATAAAATAAAATTCAATCACATAATGACTTTTATATGTGTCTACCCATTTGTGTAAGCAGCATAGTACTGCTCATTGGAAAATGATTTAGTCACCTTGGCATTGCAGTCGGCTCTTCTTAGCCTGGCCTTGTTATAATTGGGACACAAGTGTAGCGCAGCATTGCAATCTTCAATGGCTTTCTCAAATTGGCCAAGTTTGGATCGACAAGCTGCTCGATTACACAATAAAACTGAGTTGTACCGATCGTGGTCCAGTCCTTCACCGTATGCAACACATGCATCGGCGAAGTTTCCTCCTTTGAATAGTTCGTTGCCCTTTGATCGAGCCGCCGCCACTGCCCTAGCCTTCCTCATCACAATGTTCGCCTCCTTGTTGTTCGTATCTAGTTTTGCCGCTTTCTGTATCGCCTCCAAAGCATCTTCAAATCTGTAACACCGTTTCCCCATCATTTTGCATACAAAACTGTATATAAAACTTTCATACATATCTTTACTCGTTAATGAATAATCAAGTCATTATTCATTTTGTATTTTAACCTAGGTTGGATGCCACATCCTTGTTGACTAGCTGGGGTGGATACGACTTTAAGTTAAGCCCAAACAAGAGATAGTTTGATCTCAATTCGAATTTGGAATTATGAGTTTGGGTTTAAGCTTGAGCCTAAGATTGGATTCAAATTGAGCTAAACCCAAACATGAGCTTGTTTGAGCTCAGTTCGAAGGCCAACTCGAGCTTGTTCAAGGGTCATTTTGGTGAGAAGATCATCATTAGTATTACTGACGAGATAAACAGTAATGTTAAAAGAGAATTCAAACCAAACTATCAAGTTGAAGTTTCAAATTAAGTTTGATTCATATCAAACCAAACATCGATTCAAGTAAATTGATTCAGTTTGAATCTAAACTCAAGCCAACTTGAATGGTGAATAGTCTTGTTGGAGAAGATGACTAATCCTTCCTGAAGGAAAAAAATAGCAAAAAAAATAAAGTTTTATTGAAGAATCACTGACAAAAGCTTGAGTTTGGTTTATTCGAATTGAATATAGATTTAAACCCAATCTATTCAACTCGAATTTACCCCTATTTAAATTATTAGAATAACAAAGACAATAAAACAATGTGTATACATTTTTTATATATAATTTAGATATATAAATGATGTGTCAAGATGTGATTGAAAGATTTTGAATTAAATATAAAATAATACCGAATCATATGATAACACATTATTTGTATATTTAAATTATATACTAAAAATATATACATATAATATTCATCTAAAATATTGTGACAATAATTCTTTATGATTCAACGTTATTCCAATCATTTTGGTATCAAATGTAGAAATGAACTAACCTGCCCATAGCCAAATTAACTTGAGCTTTAACAACCAACAAATTGGCATTAGCAATGGGGCCAAAAAACCTAGTGCAATCGTCGACATCAAAATTTGAACCATTCTTCATGGCTTCATCGGCATCTTGGTGCCTCTGAAGTTTCAGTAGAGCCTCAGCTTGTAAAGCAAAAATCTATATACAGAGAAACAACAAAAATAGTGAAGATTTAGATTCATGATAACAACACTACACTTAAAAAAACTGTCTGATGAATGAACCTGTGGCGCTGCATCTGCTCCGGCTGATATGGCGGACGCTGTCACTTTAATCAGAGTGTTCCAATCTCGTAGCCTTTTGGCCTCTGTGCACTTGTTAAGATGTACTTGAACCGATTTAGCCTTGGCAATATCAACCTGATCGGCTTCTGGCCCTGCATGTTTATAATGATATATAGCTTTCTCGACTTCCCCTAACCTGCAATGAGAAAATTAGTAAAATCCTTGCATTCAAACAGTATGCATAAATATGAGTAATCTTATACCTAATAACAAGGAGAATAAATACGGGTATAAATATTGTATGGTGTCATTATATCTAAACTTTAAAAATCATCCAATCATACTTTGATTTTGATTTAAGTTCAACTTATTTATCTATTGATAATACTATTTATCTCTATAATAATACTATTATCTCATTGATAGCCTTCCAACGATATTACATACTAATTCGAACAAGTTCGAACTAGAGTTGCCCAGAAATCAGCTCAACTTAATTTGAAACCTCTGTATATGTTCTTGTTTTTGTATTATTAGTACGTGTAAGGTATTCATGGTATTAATATATCTAAGAAACACTAAGGTGGAAACCGTATGAATGAAAATAGAAAACTTTACATACAGTGGTGGATTTGATTTCAACCAAGTTGACATACAGTATCACCGAAGGGTCTATGCCAGATGTAAACAATGTCATATACAGTATACAATATTACTGTATAAACAAATTAATCAATTTTGAGCCAAAGTATTAAATTGAAGCTCTAATCCGAAATTGACTGATTCGAATAGATTTGATCAAAGCCAACTCATAAAATTTGAGATAAACTGTGAACTCACACATCCTAGATGGATTCAAACACTTATGTAAATGGAAATATGCGAGAATGAAAATGGAGAAAATGATTTTCTTACTTGAGGTATAAGTTAGCTAAACGATGGTGAGCTCGATGATAATGAGGTTCAATCCGAATGGCTTCTCTGCATTCAAAAACTGCTTCAAGAATCCTCCCCAGAGCTGTCAATGCTGCACTTTTGTTGCTCCGATACGACGCCTTGTTAGGGTCGATAGCAATGGCCGCGTCATACAATGCCAACGCCTCTGCGAAGTTCCCCATCTTGTAGTCTTCATTTCCCATTATCTTCAACTGCTCAGGATCCATCCTCGTCGATAGCGCCCTGCATAACGAAGAGTTTTCCTCCGGTTTCGGCTTATAACTTTCCTGCTGATCATTGTTCTGTTTGGTCTTCACCACATTTCCCATCACGCTGTTCGAATATTTGTTGTTATTAGCTTTTCCGGCAGAAGAAGACGGCGACGTTTTGCTCATTTCTTGCTCTCTCGGTTTCGGAAGATAACTATCTAACTGATCGTATAAATTTTCTTTCCCTCCGCCGCCTGTTTTTAAATTTCCTAAATTTCCGGCTAGCATCATGTTGCTCGACGACGCCCTGATGAGATTTGCGTTCCCTCCACCTCCTCTAGCCCTCTGTTGTTCGACAATCATGCTTTCGAGCTCGCCGGAAATCCCCACGGCTTCTTTTGGAACTCTCCTTCCATTGTTAACATACCCCATATGGTTAGCCTGAGCTTTGGAAGTCGTTTTTTGTTCATATTCAGGAGCTTTCCGGGGCGGCTGCTGCGGCGGTTTTAGTTGTTTCTGAGTCGTCGAAGGAGGCTTAGCTACCGGTTTTTGAGACGTTTCTAGAAAGTTCTCAGGTTGGTTTTCCATTAAAGTACTCTCATCTGTGCTGTTTCTTCTTCTCTTTGAGTTAAAGCTCGGCATTTTGACAAATTCTTCCTTGCTGTTGATGATCGGAATTGAACCTGTGGAGGTGGTCCTCCGCGACCACCGCCGCCCGAACACCGCGTTCAATAACCCGCAACCAGATTTTTTGTCTGGTGAACGGTTAGCCATTGTTGCTATTCTATCAATAAAAACAATTTAAAAAAAACCAATCAAAGCAGAAGAAAATTAAGCGTTAAGAAGAAGAAGGCGACTCCACATGGGGATTAAAATGAAAAATTTCAAAACTTTAACAAAGAATTGAATTTAATACAACTTTAGAAATTTGGTTCAAACAAGCCAGAGCCCCAGGAGATGAACAGAAAAGTCTCCTGGACTGGCTGTCAATGAAGAAGATTATAACTTATTAATTATGAGGAACGTTAATTGGTTGTTAATTGTGATTAAAATTTGGATTAGTTTAATCTAATTTTGTTTTATTTTTTAAATATTAAATTTATTTTTATTTTTATTTTCTTTAGAACATTTGTGGGTTGCAAGAGAATCGGTCTTGAAATTAACGAGGATCTCTAGAATTTTAGCAAGCCTTAAATTCTCTTTGTTATATTTCTTAACTTTGCTAAATTAAATATTAATATTTCAGTTATAGCCAAGACTTATAGAGAAGGAGGATTGCACATTCTTGAGAGAGGTTTCTGACAATTTTCTCCACAAGGTTTGAGGAAATTAATCAACCCCCAAGTATTTGAGATACTGGCAAATAAGCCCAAAACATCCTTTTTAATGTTTGTTTTTTCAAATTTGATTTTACACATAGGTTGATACATAAAATTCCTGGATGAGAAGTACACCAAATTAGAGACGTAATCTAGTGCAAGTATATAAGAAAATATTAATAAACAAGAGATGTTTTTAAAATGGTTTAAATTATTATTTGAAATTCTACGTTAATTGTCATGTTATTGTTGGTTATGATAAGACCGCGTGATAATATGTATGTTAGAATTGTTATTATCATGTCCTTTGATCTTTGTACAATTCTTAATGTATAAGACAAGAAGTTAGAGTTATGTAATTAAATGTATCAAATTCCTAATGTAAGAAAGAATCTAGTCTCATTTTGTTTTTATGGAAAGTGGATTTTTGAATTGGTAGGGAGTGATTGTTTTACCATAAATGTACGAGATGTAAGAGAAACGTAATCCTATGACTAAATGAAATTGAGTTTAACATGTTGGATAGATTACGAGACTTTAATTTGTCAATTCCTATTATTCTTTTTATTTTCAATTGAAAATATATTTTATCCGCATTTTGGATTAACCTACATTTAGACAATGTGATTAGCTATTGCATACAATTTGAATATCTGATTGTTTACTTGGCGTTGCTTTCATAAGTTTGACAATGTTTCATATTCTTTTAAGTTTTTGTCGATATATTATATTCTGTACTTTATAATATTTCACTCTTCTATTTTATTAAATTTATATTTTAATATTAATATTAATTAAAAAGTAGTGTTATATGCATAATTTTTATACATAATTTTGTATATAAATAATAACGTGACACTATATAATTAAATATAATGACATATTATTATTTGTGTATAAAGTTGTATACCAATACAAATTATATGGTGACATGTCATTATTTGTGGATAAAGTTATATACATAAATTATGTATATAGTTTTATTGTTAATTAAATTAAGGTTATAATTAAATAGATGTTAATGGATGGATTTTTGGGATGCATTTGTTATAATTCAAAACCTATGGGTGTCTTTAACTTAATCAAACCTTGAGGAGGGCATGAAGAATTAAACAAAAATTAGATAGGGAAAAAATTTCGAGAATTTAATAAAATAAAGATGTCCCCACTAGAAATAACTATATATATAAATATATGATTATTACAAGATTAAAATTTAATATTAAGTTATCGATAATAGATAGTTAACGGGTTGGGACAGTCAAGTGAGGTCAATTAATTCCTTTTAAGCCTCAAAATTTTTTTATTATAATATATATAAAATACCAATAAAACCTTGAACTTGTCATATTACCCTTTTTAAATTTTATTATTCCCATTAGCCCCTTATATATTTACTAATATTTTTGACCCCTAAGTTTTATTTTTCCCTGAATCAAAGAAACAAGAAATAATTTGTCAAAGTTGGTGATAATGTTCAAATTATATAAAACAATATTAGTTGCTATCACGACATAAATTTCCAAATATAATTAATAATTCCATCTACCCTTCCAAATCTTTCTTCCTGATTTGATCCTTTGGATTTGAGTCCAATTGGTTGAAATATTTTATTTGATGGGTGGGTGTGCTTGGTTGTCAAGAAAATGTGGGAAAGAGTCCTCAACGTCAAATTGGGAAGTAGTCGGTGCACAGAAAAGGAGGAATAATAAAAAATCTTGGTTATGAAAAGGCCAAATGACTATTTCCCACCCAAGGTATGCGTTTTCTCCAAGTTTCCCCCAATTAATTTTGAAAATATCATTTACTCACTCATGGTTAGTTAAAATTAACGGTTTCAAGGGTAAAATTATTATTTTGTCTGTATTATTAAAAATAAACTTAAATTTGATTTTATTTTCCCTCCTAAACCCTAAAAACTAACAATTTTCCCCAACCCAAGTTTTAATAAACTATATTTTCCCCTCTAGGGTTTTCAATTTTCTGAGTTAGTTTTTTGACATCATTTCTTCCTCTCCGGTGACCTCCAGGCCACTCCTCTTCCTCTTCGGCGTGACCTCCTTCCGACGGTTATTCTGGAAACTGTTGTCGACAAAGATGACTTGTCTTCGTAGAGACGAAGACGGGGTCTTCGTCGACAAAGACCTCGTCTTCGTCTCTGGACGTAGACGATTCATCTTCGTCAGAGACGAAGACATCGACGAAGAAGACTCGACGACTGTGCCTACCATAATCGCTGGAAGGAGGCTGCGCCGAAGAGGAAGAAGAGTCGTCTGGAGGTCGCCGGAGAGAAAGAAACGATGTCGGAAAACTAACTCTGAAAAATTGAAAACCCTAAGGGGGAAAACACTGTTTTTTAAAACTTAGGTCAGAGAAAATTGTTAGTTTTTAAAATTTTAGGAGAAAAAATGAAATAAATTTTTCAAGGTTTAGGGTTCTGTTAAATTTAACTGGCCACGGATGGATAAATGGTATTTTCAAAGTTAACAGAGAAAACTTGTCAAAAGTGCATACTTTGGGTGGGAAATAGTCGTTTGGCCTTATGAAAAATGTGATGATTTTCAGATGGAAACTTGATAGGAGTTTTTTGGTCAATTGCCCTAAAAAAAAATTAATGGTGGGCAGGAACATGACATTGACTCATCAACTTCACCATATCTAGAAACAATTTGACAATTTGCATGCCCATTGAGCATTGGGGTAACTTTATTAGTCAAATTTACAACATTTTTAAAAATAATAATAATAATAAATTACCAAAGAATGAAAAAATCACAAAAAAATAAAAAAAGTTGTTAACGAGTCGAGCTTCGGTGTCAACATCTTAAGACTATCTTATTGTTACTATTGTTATGAATAATTTAGAAAGATGATTGATAGTAATATTGCTAACCCACTTTCTGAGCACCATAAGACTAACCCATTGCTGGTCTTGTTAAAAAAACTGCACAACAAGATTCCTTCGGAGAAAAGGGATGTTTCCATTTTAAATTTTGAGGTATGTTTGTGCTTACCCTTGTAAAATATGCATTCTTTTACTAGGCCAGAAGGTTTATTCCCATCTAAAGGTTTTTTTTTTATTATTTTTGAAAAAGCTAAATATTTGATTATGACCAGTTAAGTTAACCAAATCATTTAATTTTAAAATTTTATCCTATTTTTTTCTTAAACGTTAAAAACTAATAATTTCTTTTGTACTAAAGTTTTGAAAAGTTATATATTTTTTCATAAGATTTAAATTTTTTAATGAACGACAATTTCTCCAATGTTCTCCCGATGATGTCTCTCTTTCCTAGTAATCTTTTTTGAAGCTGTTGATTTATCTAGACAATGAACCAAATGAATTGTTCATCTATTAAAAAAAGTGAAGTTTCAAAATTTCCAATTAAATTTTCATATAATAAATAATAATATTGTAACTTTGTTTTTTCTATTAAAGAAACTGAAGTTTCAAAATTTCCCATTAAAATGATCAAATTTTTAATTTTCTATTGAAGTAACTAAACTTTTACTATTTTATATTGTAAGTACCAAACTAATCATACCTCTTTTAAAACAAAACAAATTAAACAATTTTAATTATATTTGTTCAAACTTTTAATATAAAATATTAAAAGTTTTGTTCTTTCTATAAAAAATTCTAAAAATCCAATTCCTTCGATAAGAAAAACCATAAGTTCATCCTTTCAATAGTAAACAACAAATTTTAGTCTCTCCAACAGAAAAAATATGATAGTTCAATGCCCCTAGATATTTTTATCCTTAATTTAAAAAATCCAGTATGCATTTTTTTTTTTTATAACGCGGAACCCCACCCAAACTGGACCGTCACATTGAGCTGAAACTAACCATATTAAATAGAACAAACCCAAAATCTAGTAATTATCCCACAACCACTGAACCTACAATACGCAATTTAGTGTAGGAAATATGCAAAGTTATCATAAAAGTCTAAAATTTTGTATTCTTTTTAATATTATTTATCCAATATAAATCATATAAATACATAGTATATAACTCAACTAATTCAAGTGATATCTTAAGAGATCACCATGCCACCCAAGGTTAATACACAAAAAATTATAACTTATTACAATGTGGAGCTCATGCTTATTTGTAAGATGCTCAAGTTGGGCTCATCAAATAAACAATTTCGATAAACCTGTAGTAATCACAATAACAAGATCACCTTTTCAAATAAACAATTTCAATTTCATTGTGAACTACTTGAGTCAATGACAAGAAAAAAATGTTAATTTGATACGAAATTGGCTTAAAACTTAAGTCAAGTGATTTGAACCTGAAAATTTTGTTAAGGATTTGTTGGATGGTATCTTGCAGAATATTGATCAATCACCCATGTAAATGATACACGGAATGTTTTCTTCTCCGATAACTGGAAATCCTTTGATAAGCACACAGTAGGAGGCTTGAAAGGGGATTTGAACGTCAGATTCTAATTATTAAGTTGTTGGAGTTCTCTTCAGTTGCTTTTGTAAATCTTCTGCTAGCTCTTCTGCGGTATACTCCACCCCGAAACATCTTACAACCTCCATGTTTGGGCTCATCAAATACCTGTTGATTTCAGAGTCAGATGAACAAGTGCAAATCAAGAAAGACGTTACCGCTAACAAAAAGGAAAGGAAAGAAATAATGGGGTTTCGGAGTTGTGACTCACATGTTGTGGGAAGACTCAACAAGATAGTCACCCCCTTCCTCTTCGACCTTCTTGAAATATATGCGGTATTCCTGTGCCATCTGCCTAACAGCTCCAACTGGTCCAGTTAATCCCAATATTCTTGAATCAAACTCTACAATACTTGAACAGAAAATATGAAATAAACGGGTTAGGCTAATTTGTCAATATAGCAAAATCGACATGCTCCACATAAATAGCCTTGTAAAAACTTCCGGACCTTTAAGGTAAGCACGGAGTTGTGCAGGTGTATCACGCTGAGGATCGATTGTGACAAAGACTGGTAAAACCTTAAGATTCTTCTTTGACTCTTACCCCAGGCAAAAAAACAATGTCAGAAAGATAACAAGATATTAGGAATAAAACATCTTGCTAATTAAAGAGACAAACCTAAGATATCTACAGCCTTGGCCATTGTCTGGACTTGCTCAGGTCCAACATCAGGAGATGATGTATAGCCAAAGTATAGGAGCACCCAATTACCCAGAAAATTCTTTTCAGTAATAGTCCGATTTTCCATATCAATAAGAGTGAATGGGCCACCTATAATTGGGCCCTTGACAGCATCAGAACCATGGCTCTTCCCCTGCCCTGATTCAATACAAAATGGAAGAACTGCAATTAGTAAGTCCTTTGGTTGACTAAAGTACTGTACAATCTTAAAAAACTCACAGTAGCAAGGAAAAAAAATCATTTATTGTAAATGGATACAGAATTCTGTATACTGGTCAGTCAAACTTAGGCAATGAAGCAAAATGAATTCTTTGGTTTAAATGCCAATTTATGCAACTAAAATTGAAGTCGCACATCTAGAATACTCTTTTGGACAAGCATTACTTGTTCCTGTAAAAGCATTTTGTAGATGTGTACTCATTTTCCTAATTAACATGCCCCAAAAGCAAAGTGGGTCAGCATAAATCCTCACATTCAAATGCTAAAAAGGATGCATCTAAGTGCTTAAAGTACTATGGCATTACAAACCTAACCAGTACACATAAACCACAAACATTACAGAGTCATCACACTAAGGCTTCTGAAAGGTTCAGAACATAAAGAAAGTGGCTGCACTAACTCCAGTTCTGGTGGATATCCTTAACTGTATCAGCAAATATTTAATGTATTTCAAGGAGAACTGTGATTGATAGAACTAATTGATTAAAAAAAAATAAAAATTAAGAATTGATAGCAAAGAATTCTTGTACACAGCGCCCTAAATCCCTCGACCCACCTGGACATGGTAAAATGAATCTTACTCTTGATTATTTATTTGCCCTATATTATGATTCATATATCAAACCCTAAATTTAATCTGCAACATTCAAATAGTAATGAATATGTAAGCATACCCTCCTGTCATCTCACTTAAGAGTAATTTTTACAACAGTCCATCAACACAGAAAAATTTCAGTAAGAATGATTTTCAGCTCCATACTCTACAGGGAACTTCAGCAAAAGTTGAAGCACTGAGTTGCATCTAAGGATGATGGGGAAGCTTAAAAACAAAAGGCATACTGAGGTTAACAAGTTCTTCTACAAGTTACTGTGATAATAATCCACTTCAAAAGTTTTTTAATGAATTGCATTTGTTGGGCATGGGTAGAGGCCTAATCAAAGCTCAATGAGATCATGACTAAAATTAACAAAAATCACACAAAATCTTCCAAACATGGGTGAGCACAAATGCATGGACATGACATCAGAAAGACTGGCATTGAAGTTAGTTAAGATGAATGGTCTTGAAAATATTTTGAATTGATAATTTGATATACATAATGCAGTAAAAGTTCTTGGATTTGACTCATGAGTGAAGACTAAGAAGAATCAATTTAAAATGGCAAAACTAAAGATAATAAGCAGTCTAACACTAAGTGCTTGATTCCAACTTCCAAGCCCATTATAAGCAGTCATGTAAGAGTAATGAAACTTATATTAAAACCTTTTGGAATAGCTCTCCTCTCGTCATTGTAATGAACAATAGTTGCTAGTCCAGCAAATCCCAAAAGAGCACCAGGCTAAAAAGGTAAATTAACAAATAATAAAAGCCAGTTAAATATGGATATTTATCAATGATATCTCTTTCCAAGAAAAACATGACAACTTAAAATGTCTGGTACATATTAATTTAGAAAATAGAATGAGTGAAGGAAGCATACAATGACATAAGTACTCCATGAATGAGAAGCTTTTGCTTCCACAGGCATTACACGATTACCATCTAGTCCATGATTATGTCTTGATGATTTCGTGTAGCCACAAGATTGAACTCTCTTCGATGGATCAAACCTATACCAAAATTTGCATAACTAAGAATAATGCAAACATCAAAAACATAGGTAACAAGACAATTAATGACAAAATAAACCTAGAACTTCCTCAAACATCCTACATAGATTGACCCTACCAAAAAGCTCATGGCAGAACAATATCAATCACCACTCCAAAGCTTGCAACCTCATTATCTAACTATATTCTCAATAACAGGAACACCAATATCCCCAAGCATCATTTCTTCTTTGACTCAGAAATCTACACTACACAATCTCACATGTACGAACACTTTGTATATAAAAATTAATCAAACCAACGACTAATATCAAACAAACCCAATTCAAAATAACAAGAAAGCAACTGAATTAACACCTACGAACATATTTTTACACATGATATTAAACAGAACTTATCCCCCTAACACGAATAAACAGAAATATGAATAAAAATTTAACACGAGTCAGAAATTTAAGACAAAAAAATAAATAAATAAAAATAATAACAGGAGGTTGAAAGAATTTAAAGGAGAGACTTTTGAAGGAGATTCAGAGGCTGTCTGAAGCGGTGTTTGGGGGAAAAGAAAAGAAAGCGAGAAATGGGCATTGTTTAGCGGAAAATTTTGGAGGTGGGCTTGTGAAGGAGTGCTGTTTAAACCCAAGACTCATGTTGAATTATTTTGAAAACTTTGCCTTGTTGGCCAAGATCAAAAGTATTTTGGTTTGAATATGGCAATATAATTATCTTAAATATTATAAAGTAAAAATTAATATAAAAATTATTAATTTAATAGTTCTTCACAATGATATATTTCCTTCCTATTGATAAATTTACTCAACTTAAATCTAGGGTTCTTCAGAATTAGATATTCAAATTGAACTAATAATTGAATAGAAAAATAAGATATTCAAAAAATCAATTTAAATATCGGATCACAAATATTTAAAAACCCAAATTTAGTTAATTATACTAAATCATGGTTCAATTAGTGAATTAGATCGATTCAATTATCATATTGACATTATATAATTAAAACTTATTTAAAAATGTT
The DNA here is from genome assembly GCF_011075055.1 of Mangifera indica. Lineage (NCBI taxonomy): Eukaryota > Viridiplantae > Streptophyta > Magnoliopsida > Sapindales > Anacardiaceae > Mangifera > Mangifera indica. The sequence continues at coordinate 13,303,491 of NC_058152.1, read as the reverse complement.
AATTATTTAGGTTAACATTCATCTAACCCTCGATTAATCGGCCTTCGAATATAGCCAAGCAAGGCAAGGTGTCCAAAATTCCTATAAGAACAAAGGCCTCATGAATTCATGTTCAGATTTGAAGCTTCATTGGACCCAATTAAATGGGCTTACAGAAAATTGAGCTCATGGACCCAGATAAAAGGTCAATTTCTCCTAATTGGTATGGGCTCATGACGAAGTTTGAACCTTGATTGGACCCAAAACAAGGTCCCTAATTCCCTTGTCACAATGAACAAAAAATGCTACATAATTTTCAAATTATCATATTGTAGAATTCGCCAATTAGACTACATATTTCATCACATGAACTAGTTAAGTCACCACACTAAACCCAATAGAGAGATCAAATAGGCTTCATTGAGGATGAATTCTTAAACAATCTAGTTAGGTCACTTACGGCCGACTCAATCTTTAATCAAATTTATAATATTCAGTTCAAACATAATTTCATTCAAATTAATGTATAATATCACTAAATAATTATTAATATAATAAATAATATTATCAGAAGATAAATAATATAATAAAAAAATAATATTATTAGATGAATAAATCAACCAATCTTAAATTGAGCTGTTAAATTAAAACTCAAATTTATGATCAATTTTTTCAAGCTAAATCGGTTTGAAACATTTCCAACCCTTATTACAATAATAATTATTGAGTCCAATTTTATCGACTCTGATGGGATCAGTATCTTTTCTTACCCAAAGCATATTCTACTAAACACAAACACATGAGAACATTTTGTCAAACACATTGTTGGAAAATCCGTTGGTCATGGCCTTGGTTCTTGAGCTGCCAAAGATATGCAGGACAGGTCAACTGTCAAACTCTGCTAATCCCTTAGTTGTATTTTTTTTTTTGACCCACTTAGCTTTTATAATTACAAATTATGCAAAAAAATATATAAAAAAAAAATTATTGCATACACGACAACTTTGACCCATTTTCTTTTTAGACTTTTTAAATGTTTGACTCAATCCAATCCCACACCTTTAATTTTGAAGCTTCAAAATGTGATCCTTAAGCCCAACATGTTGCATTCTAACCACTACAATGTATTTTTCCACATTTTTGTGCTTAATTTCATGCCCACAACATTATTCAATGGATCCAACTATCAAAAATAATAATAATAATAATAATAATAATAATAATAATAATAATAATAATATCTCACCTTTAATTTAAGTTTAACCTAATCTATATTGATCCGATGATAATTATGTGCGTAATTTATAGTTATCACAAAATGAAATCGGTTGAATATATGATAAATGTTGGGGAAAGCATAATCTTGGGGATTAGGTAGGGTTGAACATGGGCATGGACTTGTCCAATTACTTAATTTTATTGCATGAAGTTCAACATCATTGAAGAGTTCAATTTCTTAAACATGGAGTTGTCAATTTTTATCCTAGAAACCAAGGGTTATCTTTGACTAAACTTGTTAGATTATGCTTTAATAAAATTTGAACTTTTGTATTGACCGGAGTTTGTTGGTCATTGCCTTGGCTTGATGGTCGGCTTTAACCAAATGAGGTTTCTCCTCTAAAAAAAAATTTCGTAATATTTTTTAATTCAGATTATGTTTATTGACGTTGATCGCAATTTATGAATGTTGATAAATATTGAAAAAATTAATTAAAAAAATATTGCGTAAAATATTATGAAATTAATTTTTTTAATATTTATTAACAACAATAATAGAAGAGAATATGAATTAAAAAAAAAAAGAGAAAGTTTATATATGAGAAACGATTAATACTTTAATTACCTTGTAGCTCAATTTTATTAGGGATGAATTCAACTGAGTTGATTTGAATTTAAATTTATATTCAATTTAAACAAGTTGAACTTGAATTGAAGTTTTAATTTAATTCAAATTTAAGAGTTTATTGATATTATCAAACCAGAACTCTTATTCTCTGACGACTTTTCTTTTTCTTCTATTTTTCATTATTTAACATTTTAACCGACTCAAGTTGACTGTTTCGAATTCCAGATGTCAAGTTTGAATTGATCTCTATTCAAATTTAGCTGAAATATCCACTCTAAGCTCAATTATGAATGTGTGTGGAATCATTTTTAATTATGCTGTGGAAATATTTAACTTGAATGAATCAAAATCTATGATTTTATAATATATAATATTTTAAAATTTTATTCCATTATAATACTTTTCATTTCTTTCAATAGTAATATGAATTCGTATCCATCTCTTTAGTTGTTTGATTCTACACATGTGGTGAAGAATAAGTGAATAACACACCAGAAAGGAAACCACCAAAAAAGAACAAGAAAATTAAAAAAAAAAATGGCCTCAAGAAAAAAAAAAATTCCCATTGATCAATATTCTTGAAGAAATTCTGATTTGGGGAATATATATTGCATGGAGAATGAGCATTATTATTGTCTACATGGTTTCATTATTTATTTAAAAAAATAAAATTAATAAATATTTACTAATTAATTACGACCAATATTGGAGTGTGGAGTCTAATCATATTTAAATGATATCTTCGTAAGATTAGTCGAGAGTTATTATAGGGTGTTCCTTCATAATTGAGGATCAAGAGAGCAAAACCCTTTTGCAGCTTGTTGATTGACCGAGGGTTAAGGAGATAGTACCCTTTACAGGGGTTCAGAGTAGAGCTCCTGAAACCTAAATTTAATAAGAGATTTAGTTGTAATTAATTGTGATGTCTTAATAAATATGTGGTTATATCTCCTACATATAATTATCGGTATCATATGATATAAATGAAAATGATATGTATCATAAGATATATTGAATTAATATGATATAGTGAATATATTTTATAACACGATACATATTATTGATACAAATTATTATATATTTTTTGAAAAAATGATGATTAGTAGAGCGATTAGGGCATAAATTCCAAATAAATTGTTTACTAACAATTAATTCAAATTTAAAAAAATTCCCAATACCCACACTTGATAATTCTGAACAGACAAATTGAACTGATCAAATTACTTGAACTTGGTAGAGTGATTAGGGCATAAAGAAGATGATTTCCATTATTCCAAAAGCCAAAATTATTCAGGTCATTAAGCCTAGAGAATCAAAGTTAAAGATTGCATCATTAATCTTATTTTTTTTAATATATGTTTGTTAGACATAAGTAGCCTCTCCTATACTAAATTAAATTTGATTAACCCTTTAATAATTGTCTCACACACAAAGCAATTTCAAAAGCATGAAATCACTTCCAATTGTGTTTGAAAAGAATATGAATCGATCCTCTAAGTCAAGGCACAAACCCAAATTAATAAAGTTCCAATTAAAAGTTATTTCTTTTAATATAAAGAGAATATTTTCTTCGACTCTAAATTAAGGTGTGGAATCTTTAATGTAGAGTGTCATATGACTCATATTCGACAAAACACTATCGTAGATAGACTTAAATACAAATAATAGCTACTTTTGATCATATACATATACAAAAGTAAGAGACTTTAACGGTAGATTGTTAAATTAGTCTTTTTAAAGTTTGTCATCTTGGTGGTTAGTGTTTATCGAACTCTAACAAATAGGGTTTATTGTTACTAAAAAGAAAAAATTACTATAAATATAATTAATTGATTAATCTTGAACATTGAAGTCAAGTTGGACTTGTTAGGTCAAGTTGGACGACAACCCTAGCAAATATTGAGGATTCAACACTTAATTCTCCACCTAATTGAATCCAAAGTTGGAGTTGTTTCTTGATACTTTGATTGTTCTAGTTGGATAATAATATATTATTTATCTTTAATTACACTTAAACAATTCTTAAACTTGTTTATAATTAATTAATTGTCCAACAACTGTTACACATCCCATAGATTACTATTAATCAATTGTACGTATGACCAATAGAGTTTCCGAAAAGAAAATTATTATAATATATAAAATAATTTGTTTGGTTCAACTTTTTTGTAAGTTGATATTTTATAAATATTATATCTGAAAAAAAAAAAACCTCTCTCATTGTAATATTTTTAAAGTTTTAAAATAAAAAAATCTCATGACAAAATCTCAAATTTGATATTCTTTGATGAACGACATTGAAATAATATATTTATTTGATAAATAAATTTAATATTTGAGTATTTATTAATAGTTACGGAAAATTATATATATGATTTCTATAAACGAGATAAATAATAGTAAAAAAACACGCCTAAACCGCAACCAAATAACTAATTAAATTATTATAGAAGGTTTCTTTTTATCATTTGGCTCTAATTTCTCTTTTTCCATGTATAAAACATTTTTGTTATATTGCACAATGTGTGTTTAAATTTGGAATATATAAAACATTTTAATTTTTTATATTGAAAAATACAAGAAATCAACAGCCAATTGCAAAAAAATACAAATAATTTTTAAGAAAAAACGTTTTTCTTAAGAAAAAACACTTTCCTTCCAAACACACCCTATCCTTTCATTCGCTTTGATTTAAGTCCAAGCTCTAATTTTTCTGACCCAAAAAGCTGCACAATAAAATAATCCAGGGACAATTATTGGACCCCCTGATCTTTAAATTTTAAAAATCAATGCAAAGATTCCTACAATAGATTTAAATTAATTTAAATATGTTATCTATCATGTATTATTATGTCGACGAACTTTGATTAATTTTATTAAAACCAAAGTCATTATTCTTGTGAATTTTGTTACATTATCTTATAATTATGAACTCAAATATACGTTATTAGACGTGTAATCGAATTGAGCAGCGTATGTCAAATCAAACTCAAACTTATTGTTGATCGATTTGATGAGATTACAAACTTATAACTCAGTTTGTATAAAATATCAATAAACTTTTTATAAGTGTTAAATATTTAATTTATACCCTTAAAATCTGACTTAATGATTTTGAATGTATAGATTAATTGATAAATATATAAGTTATGTGGTTTAAAATAACTTTTTGAGTTGAGATCGATAAGTTATTCTTATTTCAACCTTGAGCTCGAGCCAAAAACTTTCTAACTCGACAAGCATGAGACTTGCATTAATATCATTGAGTTGAACTCAAGTCAAATACTATTCAACCCGACGTAACGCGATTGTACCCCTAAGATCTTAATGCAAAAATGTAAATCGAATTGAGTAAAGTCTCAATTAGGGTTATTAAGTTTAAACATAAGATGACTTGAGAACGGCTCAAATCCATATTAGTCAACTTAAACTTATTCATGCTAGTTATAAATATCATTGGAAGTTATCGATATAATAAATAATATTATTAGTGGGATAAATAGTATAATTAAGAAAATAAACAATGTGATATTTGAGAGATTTAAGTTGGGTTGTTGTTAAAATTTTAATTTTAATTTGATTTGAATCAAATTAAATATTGAGCCGCTCATTTTAGATTCGATTATAATCTCATGAGTCATCATGTCAAGATAAAGGGTGAGGTTACTTCATAATTATCCAAATTTCCTAATAGTGATGGCTGTTCCCAAAGAGAGTATAAGCAAGCAACATCCCTCAGAATCATTTTCCCTAATTGATTGATTAATCAAGTCATTAAAGATAATATAATAAAATTATATATTCGAATTTATATATATATATTATATAATTAAATTATTTTAAATTAATAATAAAATAATATTTAATTATATGATAATACAATGTATTTGTATATTGAAAATAAATATATATATATATATATATATATATATATATAAGATTTTTTTTTATGATATTATTTCCCATCAAGTGAATCAACGGTGGAGATGGAATAAATGAGTGTGTTTTAACATTTTATGAGGCTGAAAATGATTGAGAGTCAAATCAATCTCCATTGATGAAACCACAAATAGGATAAACTCACTAGTTTTACAGGCTCAAGCAACTTAAATAGGACATAATGAGGTAAGTGATTTTGAAATCAAAGCTCTTAGTTTTGCCACGTGGTTCCTTACATATATATATAAAAATATCTTCTAATAATAATTATTACATATAATAAATATTATATCTATTAATTCTAATTTTACGTCATAATGCTCTGTGAGATTACTCTTTTACATTTTTCGTTTGAGATGAAGCATTAGCATGATAGAGAGGTAAGGCTACCTCAATTTTACAGTGTAGGAATACAATTGAGCAGAGTAAGGCGAAGTCGGGTTGACGCTTATCTTAATTAGATTTTAGAGGAGTTTAAAAAGTAATAATTTCCCTTAGGGTTTTGAAACAGTCACTGGAGATGACAAAGTTTATTATCTCTAACCACGTTTACCATCATCAGAGTCATCTCTTCACCAAGGTCTCTTTGTCATTTGAGATTTTTGCTCATATCTGGATGATTCGTCTAGCAAGATCTCTGCTCATCTTTGACTCTAAGATTTCTTCGTTTGAATGTCAACAATCTAAATGATTTATCTAGATTTATCAAATCCAAATAAAAATCATCTGGACGAGGAGTTTTCAGGCCAAACAATGAAAAGATCTTGTCGAAAAGGTGAAAAGACGACTTTGGTGATGAAAATCATCTAGACAAGGAGTTTTCAAGCCAGACGACGAAGGCAATTTGTCTGAGAGGTGAAGAGAAGACTCCAGCAATGGTAAACGCAATCGGATATGATAAACTTTGCTATCTCTAACAATGGTTTCAAAACTCTAAGGGGAGATTGCCCATTTTTAAACTTTAGGTGGAGGAAAAATTGTTAGATTTTTAAATTGAAGGAAAAAATGTAATAAAAATTTAGTTTTATAATTTTTTTTTTGTTAAATAATGGTTTTTCCCTTAACTTTAACTAAGAATTTTGACAAAATTTTACTTATAAGTAAAAGTTCGAGTTTTTGAAAGTTGGAGGATATAAGTTTAGGATTACACCTAGCCTTGGGTAGGAACAAGTCTTTTGGCCTTTATTATATTGTACTTGAATCGAGTTACAAGCTCACAAACTCATTGAATAGAGAAACAATAAACTTAAACTCAACTAGATAATAATTAAGCCAAATCCGAACTCAACATAAGTCGTGAGCTACTAAATGTAATGTGATTAGTAAAGAAGTTATATTTGCATAATTAAGTATGCTTGATTGTTAGATTAAAAAAAAAAGTAAAAGTTTTTTCCCAATGGTAGGAGTGAATTAGTAATTGTTATAGTAGAAGTGTAGAAGGGAGTGTCGATAACATAAATCATATGTTTGGTGACAGATTGTGATTTTTAAAAATATTAGGGATGCTAATAAACATTTTTCAAGGCTTTTTGGAAATTAAAAAAGTTTGGGATTTTTTTTGAAAAATTTAAAATTTTAATGCACCTTGCCTTTGATAGTTTCAAAATGATAATTACACAAAAAAAAAGAACATAACACAATAAATTAGGGTTATAAATATTATATTACAAAATATTAGGGTCATAAAGTATTTTCATAACACATGAGGTGAATATGATAGAGCGGTGTTGCGATTAGACACTCTAAAAGATTTCACAATTGATTTTACAGTTTTTAAATATTCTTAAAAGTTAAATTATCATGTATTTATATCTTATTTCTGAAGGAGTTATTTTTTAAATTTTATGGATAATAAAATTATTATCTTACCTTTTTACTATTTTTTTAAATTAAAAATTAATTTTGGATGAAAAAAAATTTATTTATGTCATCTACTGGTGAAAAAGATATTAAGCTAAACCTTGGATGGTATCATGAAAACATTACTCTAATATACGTAAATAATGACGTAATAAATCAATAGAAATTTATTTTATTTTCTTTTATCCATTTATGTAAAACTAATCTGTGTGGTGTAAGAGTTGCCATGCCATCGTCAACCCTATATGGAAAAATTCAACCATGTACGTCAAAGGGTAATTTTAGAAGCAACGACAGCAAAATGGAAAAAAGGAAAAAAAGAAAAGTAAATATTTATTTATTTTATAATAAATATTAATGGCAATGCAGCTTTAACTTTGTAACCTTTACGTGTATAGTTGGAAAACGTAAAAATTCATGAATTTAAGGGTTAGGGATTGGTCCCTTATGGCCAAATACAAACCATAGCTTAAAAAAAAATATATATGTATATATATATATATATATATATATATATATATATATATATATATAAAAATAAGATGAAATTAAAATATCATAATTTTTATATCATAAAGTTTTCATATATTTATATATAATATATATAGTTTCTTTTTAGATTTGATGGTTGCAGCGAACTTTAGAGACGTTGTTGAACTGATCTATCCATCAGAAACTAACAAAAGCAGATACTTTTCTTTGCTTATGCTACTTTCTTTTCTCCCAAACAGTACCTGGGAAAGTAGTGAGAAAACTAATTAATAGTAAAAAGTGGTGGGAAAATATCACTTGTGTAAAATCTATGAACTTCCTTTGATATGAATAGTTTTTCAATAATACTTCGTATACTAATGATAGACACAAAAACAAATAATTAAGGATGAAAATTAGTATATAAACAAGGGTCAATTCGAATTCAATTTAAATTTTTAATTCACGTCTTGTGTTTCAGTTCATTATTTATACACAATGTTATCTGAGAACTGTCAATAAAATGAATAGAATTTCTGATAAGGTAAATAAATATTATCAAAAGATGAAAAGTGTCGTCGGAGGTACAAATAAACTGAACTTGAGTCGCGTTATAGCTTTATCTCGAATTCAATTTATTCAAAAATATTAATAATACTCAATCACAAGATAATTGTTTGTTTATTTGTATGTATGTATATGTATGTAATGGTGGAGACATCTTTTGTTTACACCATTCAACAACCATCTTCCCTAAACTGTTCGTTTGCCCACTTCATTATTCCCACAAAATTATCTAAATTAAACAATAAAAAAGTATTTTTACTATAATTATAATTAAATTAATTTGAATTATTCTTGTTTACACACTATCTCTAAGGGATGTTTTTGACCCATCGAGGTTTGATCAATGAACAAAAGTCTCCCTCCGGATATAAAAATGACAAAAAATTCCCTATCATCAATCACTTGTTAATATAGAGTCAAAGTCTACTATATGATGAATTAATAAATATTTATGTAAGTACAATTTTACCCCCTAAACATCTCAAATCCAACCTAGGGTAATATGGGCATTCCAACTTTAGAATTTTAAAACAAAACAAAAATTAAGGATGGGGGTTTTTCTGTAAAATTACTGTAACTATAAACAAATTTGTCTTCCCGTTAAACACGAAGGGGGTTTCGTTATCAAAAGTATGATAGAAGCAGAAGCTGAGAAGTAAACCAGAACCAGCCATCTCTCATTTTGCCTTCATAATTAAATAAAAATCATTTTATTTTTCCTTTTATTTTATTAATATTTTTTTTCTGTTCCTGAAAATTAATAGGAAAACCCTAATAATATAATAAAGAGTGTGAAACAGAGAGGGAGAGAGGTGAGAGATATTTCCTTTCTTCTTTCTTCTTCTTCGCCATCATCATCAGTATCAGCATCAGCATAAGTAACATCATCATCCTCCTCCTCTCCTTTTTCCCTTTTGTTTGTCTTCACAGACAAGAGCTTTCTGTGTTGTTGTTGGCAGATCAGAACGCTTTAAAGACATGGGTACTTTCTGATCCTCAGCTCAGCTCTATCTTCTCCTTCATCATTCTTCCAGAAGATCTCTCTTATATCTGTGTGTATATATATAGATATAGATACTGTTCTCTTGTTAAATGAGTGTGTGAGTAAAATCAAAGAGCAGAAGCAAAGTTTTCTTTCTAGTTATGGATTCTGGAAATAGTGGAAGTATGCAGTCGTCAAGTGGGGGAGATGAAGAGTATGACTCACGCGCTGAGACAATTTCCGTTTTTTTGAATCCACTGCCACCACAACAACCACCACAGCAACAACCGCACCACCAGCACCACCACCATGATTCTATGTTTGATCCTTTTTCAAACTACTTTGATACTGCTTCAAGATCATCCAACCAGAATTCTCTGCTGAATCTCGATATGGTTTGGGCCAAAAACTTAAGATCTGAACCTGATCTCGGCGGCGCCTTCATGGCCGCCTCAGCCTCCTCCTCTTCTTCCACTCAACAGCTCTTCACCAACCAGGCTGTTCTTCCATCGGCTAGAGCCAACAATTTTTCTCCTCTCCATGGTCTTCCCCATCATCACCATAACCAAACGGAAAGTGTTTCTGTTTCAGGTTTTAATATTGACAAAACCAACCCCATCATCACCACCAACAGCGGCGGAGGAGGAGGCGGGATTGGGAACAATAATTTGGTGAGGAACCCTAAGAAGAGATCAAGAGCTTCACGGCGTGCACCAACCACCGTTTTGACGACTGACACCTCAAATTTCCGAGCCATGGTTCAGGAATTTACAGGGATCCCGGCGCCACCGTTCACCTCGTCGGCTTTTCCAAGAAGCAGACTTGATCTATTTGGCAGCTCTACTTCTCTGAGATCATCTTCTCATTTAGACCACTCACCGCCTTATCTTTTAAGGCCATTTGCTCAGAAATTTCACAGTTTACCCCCTTTTGTTTCTCCTCCTTCTTCAACTCCTTCCCCTTCTTCTTCTTCTTCACCCTCCATGATTGACGCCATAGCTGCTGCTGCTTCTACTTCCACTAACCTCACTTCTGCAACTCCTGGCAATAACAATAATAACACTAATATTAACTACCAAAACCTACTCAACATGAACAACTCCACCATGCAAAACCCAGTTCTCAATTTACAATCTCTCCTTCAACCCCAAACAAAATTCCCTCTTTCAAATTCCCCCATCCTTGCAAATAAGCCTCAAGGGTCGTCGTCTTCTTTGGACAAGATTGGTGTTTTAGAGGAGCTTGGATTGAGCGGTCATGGACATCTCAACACAAACCTCAACAGTGGCGGCCTCCAAAACATTGTCTCTTCTTCAACTCCAACGTTTGACAACGATCAAGCCGCGGCGGTGGCCGGGACGGCGAATGAGAGTGAGCACCAAGGGCTGCTGAGGTCACCATCATTCAGTGGCGGCAACAACTACAATAACAACAACTCTCACCAGCGAGTTTCAAACGGAAAAGTCAACACTTTCTCTGCTTCTTCCTCAGATTTCCATCGTGAAAAAGTTCAAGAAAATGTCAGCACAAGAACAAGAACCGAAGGTATGGTGGAATCATGGATATGTTCTTCAGATTAGTACATGAAAACTGATACAGTAAAAAAATATATTCATAAATATTATTATCATCAAAATATTATTATGATTATTCATGAAAAAAAAAGATGGAATCCTTATGTTCTCTCCATCTTAACCATTAATAGAGATCATAATTCAGAAAAAAAAAAAAAAAACACTTAAATTAATTATTATGTAAATAATATTTTTTTCTAATTAATTTTTTATTTATACATTATTCTTATACAAACATAGTGGGCTTTTTTCCTCAAAATGTGCTGTCTCAATTAATGTGTACGTTCGAAGTTTGACAATTTGTGAAACTTTTTCTTTCTTTGTTTTCTCGTACACCTTCTATTCTGTGAAATTGAATCTTATATTAAATTACATGAAACTCAACTGAAACAAAGGAAGAAAAAATATTATATTGTCTACCTTATGTTCATCTTATAATAAAGTTTTATTTGATGCTATATTTTATTTAATTATTTTATAGCTTGATAATTAAACAATATATATATATTTATAAAATCTAGGAGTGATCGGTGGCATGATTTGTGGAAAACCTAGCCGCCGCAAATCTTATTTTTGTAAGATTTGAAAAATCTTTTCATGGGTGTGTACAGTTTGATTATTATTGTCTTTTGTTATATTAGATTAGATTATACATCGTATTAGCACTCAATTTTTGAAAGGGAAAAAATAGTATATATTATAAAGAAATAAAATGAAATTAACATACTAACTAATATTTTTAAAATCAGGGCAAATCAACCAATTTAAGTGGTTAAACTATGAAACAGATTGATCAATTCAATTGATTAAACTATGAATTACTTTATAATTCGATTCAATTTTATGATCTAGTCTGGTCTATATATAAATATTAATTTGTTTAAAATTTAGTTAAACCTAATAAATTCGTTAAACTATTTAAAACCTAATTTATATAATACTATACAATTTTTACCTTATTAAAACTTTACATTTTGTAAAATCTTAATTGAATTAATAATAAAATTTATAACTGATTTGTTTGTTTATCTATGTGTTCATTGTTTATTTAATATATTTGAAATTATGTTTTATATGTTTTATGTTTAAAAAATGTGGTGAATGTTTGATTCAATTCAAGAAATATGTAGTAATTTGGGAATATGTTAAATCGATTAGTTGTTCAGTTGAACCAATCGAATTGCAAACCTGTGAGATAAGCAATTTGATCATTGGTATAGTTTTAAAAACATTGACTTTGATCGATTTGACGAAGTCCTAATGACAAATATGATCTGAATTAATTCTTAAACTCATTTTAGCTATTTGTTGACTAATCGAATTCGAGTAAATCTATGAATTGTTTTAGCCACTGGATCAAACATGGTCAATTAAGTCAAACCATCATGCGATAATTGTAAGAAATATGCACCATACCATTAGGCCACAAATCTATTTGGTTATATACTGATTTTTATTTAATTTAGTCAACTTGATAAAAAAATATGCACCGCATACTATAAAGTCACAATTCTGTTTTGAAATAATGCTATATGCACATATTTTTGTTACATAATTTAAGTTTACAAATAATTTGTCAACATATGATTGAGTGTTATTTTATCTTTAATTTAAAAATCATTCAATCACATAGTGATACATAATTTATATACTAAAATTGTATACCAAAAATATATACACATAATTTTATTGTTCTGTTTCATTGAATATTATTTTAATATTTATTTAATCTATTACCAATCAGATTAGTTTGATAGGTAAAGATTCAGACCGACCCCTAGACTAAATCAATGTCCAATCTGAGTATGAAAATATTCCTAACAACTCGTATTATTCAACATTAAGATAATTAATAATTCAATTTCTTCGATATGGAATGATCATGACAATAGAAATTTCACAAAAAGAGAGAGGAGTTTATCGGAAAACTATGCAATTATACCAATCATGTTAAGCTTTAACTACGCACTAATAATGGAAATTAAGATTAGAGGCAATTAATTAAAGAAGGAATACGTAGTTACCTAATTCTTGAACAGTGTGGGGGCAATTGAGCTTGACAAAGTTGTTATGATAATGAAGGAATTTGCAAGAAAGAATGCATTTTGCTTTGAAGTATGGTTTAAGTTATATGTAAATATCATTAAGAAGAAAGACAATTTAGACAACTCAAGATTTAAGTCATTGTTTTAAGCCAATAAATGACAAATTTGGTCATGGTGTAAAGGTGAGATTCACCATCAATAGTACAGTTAGTTTCTACTTAATTAAGCACTAATTTTAGCTTAATAATTATTCTTTGACCTATTAGTAATCAACTTGATCAATTTCCTACAAATATTCGTAAGCATACCTTCAAACAAAGATATACTTAATCTAAAATAGTAAACTCAATGAATACAAAAGCTTTGGTATCCAGCCAAGAGAGATAAAAGATTAATGTTTTCAGACATGGATCGGACTTTGATCAGTCAAAAAGTCATTATATGGGATGATTAGTCAGATTGATCTGACAAATTAGTGATATCATTATAACATAATTAAAAATTAAAAATAGATTTATTAAATATATTTATTATAAAATATTGAATAATAAATGTTAACCAATCCAACAATGCATATACATCCCTTTGGGATGACAACAAGATATGTAGGAGTCGAATACTCTAATACCTTTCCTCGTCTTGCGGGGGACACATTTTCATTTCCTTATCCTGTGTTGTGTTAGGTGCCACCATTTGTGGTAACTTACCACTTACTCAGTTGGCAACATGGATTGACTCAGTCTACTTCAGTTGTTTGCTAGTTCCGCATCATAAGCCATACTCAACTGCACTAGCTGGAAGAGGAATGTGGATAGTTGTTGTTTCCGTATAATAAGCCATGAAAGCCATAAAGTGTTAGTGGATAGCTTTGTTTTCCTAATTCTTAGCATTATTTTATTTTCTACAGCAATTGTAAGACTATTATATATAGTCAACAAAATCTGCAATAAAGCATAGTTTTTAAAAGCCAATAACTTCCTCTCTTATTTTCTCCTATCTCCCTTATTAAAAATTCTCATATCAGTGGTATCAGAGCCCGGTTTCCACAGGTCTCAGGTTTCTACCATGGATACTCGTGGTAAAACAAATGCAGAATTTCGCAATGAGGTCAACGAAATATTGGCCCGACATGAATCAAGCTTTGATCAAGTTAATACTACCCTGCAAACAGTGTTAACAGAGCTTCAAGCTTTACGAGCCTTGAGAAACTCACACACTAGCCATCCTGAAATCAACCCATTTTTCCAGGGAGAATCTTCACATTCCCCGAATGCTGCTCACACTAACACCAGTAATGGCCACCATCACCAAAACCTCAAATTATCCTTTCCAAAGTTTAATGGCGAGGACCCAACTGGATGGGTCTACAAGGCAGAACAATATTTTGATTTCCAAAATATTGTACCTAACCAACAAGTTCAGCTAGCATCTTTCCATCTTGAAGGCATTGCCCTACAATGGCACAGGTGGTTAACGAAATTTCGTGGGCCGCTTACATGGGACGAATTCACCAAGGCGATCATTCATCGTTTTGGTCCAACTGATTACGAAGACCCGTCAGAAGCTCTCACTAGACTTAAACAGACCTCAACTGTAGCAGCATACCAAGAAGTTTTTGAAAAACTTTCCCACCAAGTTGATGACCTTCCTGAAAATTTTCTTATCGGTTGCTTTATTGCGGGGCTTCGAGATGACATTCGTCTCGATGTAAAAATTAAACAGCCTCGCTCCTTGACAGATGCAATTGGAGTTGCGAGGTTGATTGAGGAACGCCATCAATTACAAAAGAAACCAAGCCAACCATTTCGCTCCCAACCAACTTTACTGACTCCAAAGGTCAATCCCAACTCAACAGCTGGCTTACTAGGCCCCCTACCAAATCAACGTGTGAATTCAAATTCAAATAATCCTCCAACAACATTTCGTCGAATCACCAATCAAGAGGCACGAGAGCGACGAGAAAAAGGGTTATGTTACTATTGTGACGAGAAGTTCATTCCAGGCCATCGTTGCGAACGTCCGCAATTATTCATGATCGAAGACTCACTGCCTCTTGGTTCCGAGGATAATAACACTGCTCGACAAGAGCCAGAGTGTCTAGATGCAATTCCTGAAATTTCCTTTCATGCGATTGCAGGAACCAGTCATCCACAAACAATACGCGTCTTAGGCAAGCTGAAAAACAAAAATATAACTGTGCTCATAGATGGCGGCAGTACCCATAATTTCATTGATCAAGCCTTAGTCAGCAAATATGGATTACCTGTGATTCGAGACAAGAAATTCCAAGTTATGGTGGCTAATCGAGAGAAAATAGAATGTGCTGGGCAATGTCAAGCACTCAGCATCACTATCCAAGGTCATTCCCTCACTGCTGACTATTATGTTCTTCCCGTTGCAGCATGTCAATTGGTCTTAGGCGTACAATGGCTTGAGACTCTTGGCCCTATCGAGACAGATTACAAGCAACTGACCATGACTTTCAAAGTTGGAGAGGTTCCCTGCACTTTCCAAGGATTGAAGCATGCCGACATGGAACCTTTAACTGATAAAGAACTCAATAGCCTAGAAGGTATTGGACTTTTCTTCCAAATCATTCCATCTGTTAATGGCCCCCAACATAACTCATACCTACCTGACCTGGATCGTCTTCTCACTGAGTTTCCCCAAGTATTTGAACCACCCACGAGCTTACCTCCAAAGCGACTGCATGACCATCACATTCCATTACAGCCAAATGCAGAACCTGTAAGTGTGCGACCATACCGATACCCTTATTACCAGAAGACTGCAATAGAAAAAATGGTGAAGGAGCTTCTGCAGTCTGGCTTGATAAGGCCCAGTAATAGCCCATTTTCATCACCGGTCTTATTAGTGAAAAAGGCGGATGGCGATTGGCGATTTTGCGTAGACTACCGGGCATTGAACAACATAACAATCAAAGATAAATATCCAATTCCTGTGATCGATGAGCTTTTAGACGAGCTTCATGGGGCTAAGTTCTTCTCTAAATTGGATTTACGAGCTGGCTATCATCAGATTCGAGTGCATGAGGACGACATTTTGAAAACAGCTTTTCGAACACACGAAGGACATTATGAGTTCATTGTCATGCCATTTGGTCTCACCAATGCACCCGCAACCTTCCAAAGTCTCATGAATGACCTCTTTCGTCCTTATCTTCGAAAATTTATTTTGGTTTTCTTTGATGACATTCTGGTGTACTCTAAATCCTGGGAAGATCATCTTTCACAATTGCGAACGGTTTTAACAATCTTATCAACTAACAAATTGTTTGCAAAGGAATCAAAATGCAGGTTTGGAGTTAAGCAGGTCGACTACTTAGGCCATATTATTTCAGAGCAAGGAGTGGCAGTTGATCCAACTAAAATACAAGCAGTCCTTGAATGGCCAACACCGACCACAGCAAAAGGAGTACGGGGATTCCTTGGCTTAGCAGGTTACTATCGAAAGTTTATCCGTAATTTTGGATCTATGGCTGCTCCTCTAACTCAACTCTTGACCAAGGATGGGTTTCAATGGAATACGGATGCTGAGATAGCCTTCAAACAATTGAAGCAGGCATTGACTTCACCACCAGTTTTGTGTCTTCCAGATTTTTCTCAAAAATTTGTGATTGAGAGTGATGCAAGTGGAATTGGAATCGGTGCAATACTTTCTCAGAACAATCGACCAATAGCTTATTTCAGCGAAGCTTTAAAAGGATCGGCCTTGGCACTCTCTACCTATGAGAAAGAAATGTTGGCTATTGTCAAATCAATTCGAAAATGGCGTCCGTATTTACTCGGAAAACCATTTACAGTTCGTACTGATCAAAAAAGTCTGAAATACCTTCTCGAGCAACGAATCACTACCCCGACACAGACTCGATGGCTCCCAAAAATACTTGGTTATGATTATGAAATTGAATACAGAAAGGGATCTGAAAATCAAGGTGCAGATTCCTTATCACGTGTAGCTGAATTTCAATTTTTATCCATTTCAATGCCACGAGCAAATTGGTGGCAGATTCTCCAAAAAGAAGTTCAACAAGATCCTTTCTATAAGGAATTGATTACAGCCAACAAACACCACCAACTGGTTTTCCGAGATGGAGTGTGGTTTAAAAATAACAAAGTCTACTTGAGCCCCACTTCAACTTTGATCCAAGAAATAATTACAGACTGTCACTCATCACCTACTGGGGGGCATTTTGGGTTCCATAAGACTCTCTCTCGTATTAAACACAGCTTCCTCTGGTCTAATATGTGTTCGACGGTGAAGACATTTTTGCAACAATGTGATATATGTCAACGATACAAAAACGATTGTATGAAGCCTGCTGGATTGCTTCAACCATTGCCAATCCCTACTCGAATATGGACTGATGTTTCAATGGACTTTATTGAGGGGTTACCACCCTCTAATGGACATACTGTTATCATGGTCATCGTTGATCGACTCACAAAGTATGCCCACTTTGTTGCCTTGAAACACCCATTTACTGCCATCATCGTCGCCAAGGCATTTGTTGCCAATGTTGTTCGTCTCCATGGCATCCCAACATCCATTGTTAGCGACCGAGACAAGGTGTTTATCAGCTCTTTTTGGCGAGCACTGTTCCAGTTGCAAGGAACCAAGCTTTGCATGAGTTCAAGTTACCACCCACAATCCGATGGTCAAACTGAGGTTGTAAATCGCACCTTGGAGCAATATTTGAGATGTTTTGTCGGTGACCAACCACGAAAATGGCTGGAATGGATTCCCTGGGCTGAATTTAGTTATAACACATCAGTTCATTCTGCCACCAAGATAACACCCTTCGAAGCAGTTTATGGCATACCACCTCCAAGTGTTTTGGCTTATGTTCCAGGTACTTCTCGTATCCAAGCTGTTGATGAGTACCTTCGTGATCGTGACGTCATTTTACGAGAGTTACGCCACAATCTTTCACTGGCACGAGATCGAATGAAATGTCAAGCGGATCAAAATCGACGCGAGGTTTCTTTTGCCATCGGAGACTATGTGTATTTGAAGCTTCAACCATATCGACAGACTTCCATTGCTTTTCGAGGTTCAATGAAGCTTGCCCCTCGTTTTTTTGGTCCATATCAAATCATTGAGAAGGTAGGTTTGGTGGCATATAAATTGGCCCTTCCTCCTAATTCTCAAATTCATAATGTGTTTCATGTTAGTTTGTTACGGAAGTATTTGGGATCAGCCACTCCGACCTCTATTGAACTTCCACCAATCACAGAGGATTCTACCATTCTGCCCCAACCTGAAACTATCCTAGACCGTCGTGTCGTTCATAAAGGCAAATATCGTCCAAGGTCTGAGATCTTAGTCAAATGGAAAGGAGCACCGGTAGAAGATGCGACCTGGGAAAATGCATGGCGCTTTGCTAAATCCTATCCTGATTTTATCCTTGCGGACAAGGATCTTTAAAGGGGGGAGGAATGTTAGGTGCCACCATTTGTGGTAACTTACCACTTACTCAGTTGGCAACATGGATTGACTCAGTCTACTTCAGTTGTTTGCTAGTTCCGCATCATAAGCCATACTCAACTGCACTAGCTGGAAGAGGAATGTGGATAGTTGTTGTTTCCGTATAATAAGCCATGAAAGCCATAAAGTGTTAGTGGATAGCTTTGTTTTCCTAATTCTTAGCATTATTTTATTTTCTACAGCAATTGTAAGACTATTATATATAGTCAACAAAATCTGCAATAAAGCATAGTTTTTAAAAGCCAATAACTTCCTCTCTTATTTTCTCCTATCTCCCTTATTAAAAATTCTCATATCATGTTGATACAAGGATAATAGGGAATCCGTATACCCTCAAGAGAAAAATTCTCATCCCTTCCCATACTTGCAAAAAATTAGTTGAATATTAGGTGTCAAAGTACATGTGTAATAATTCAAAACTTTTAATTTCCTTACCCTGTGTTGATACGAGGATGATAGGGAATCCGTATCCTCTCAAGAAAAAAAATTCTCATCCCTTCCCATATTTGCAAAAAATTAGTTGAATATTAGGTGTCAAAGTACATCTGCAATAATTCAAAACTTTTAAAAATAATTCAATATATTCAAGTTTAGTGGATGTGTCAAGAAAGGGACGAGCCAGATAATGGATAGACCAAAAATATATTTATCTTCATCCTTGACTATAATGATTTTAATTGTCTATGTCTCTGTTCCTATTGGAGAATTCTCTCTCCTATCAAGGACAGTTAGGTTGGAACTCATTTTAGAAAGTCAAATTGCCATCCCTAACCTCCCTACACCCGATCCCTTGTTTGAGTATTTTGATCCTTAATTTTAAATAAATGATGTTGATGTTATCATGACAATCAAACTAGTCTGGTTGAACGATTGTATTACATCGCTTGATACAATTCACTCAATTTAACTCATGGTTTATTTGGTCTAATGACTAAAATAAGTTTAAACATTTATCTAAACTGGATTAATCATCAATTCCAAGAAGGACCAATTAGACCGACTAGTCTAGTTTGGTTTTTAAAACACTTATAAAAATAGGAGAGGAAAATATACATAATTGAGAAGTTGACAAGCACATAATGTCGCAAAGTTTTCATGATATATATATATCTCTCTCTAAAAAGTTGTTAATCTTTTTTATTTCATTGATTGATGGATGATGATCTTTTCTACTTCAGTTATATATAAACCAATCACTTTTAATTCACCTTTGGTTTAAATTTTGAATGATGGGAAAAGTTGTTTCAAAAAATTTTGGATCTTTTTGGGGTGAAAGAAAGCTAGCACATACAGAAACAATCAATTACATATATAATCTTCTGTGTTTGTGTGTAAAAGAGATCAAATTCATCCTTTTTGTTGATGATAATCACACTATATCTTTCATAAATCTGAGAATATAAAATTCAAATGATTAGGCATGGGATTTTGGGAGATTTATAAGGGCCAGGGTGAGGGAAAGAAGAGAAGAGTGTTGTTTTGTGTTTTGTGAGCTGTGACTCTTTCTCTACTCCATCTTTTCTTTTAGTATCATGCATGGTGGCCCATCCCTGTGAAAACCTTTGCTTACTCTTCAGCAATCATGGCTGTCTCCTGTCTTTCTCTCTTACTCAGAATTCACTTACTCATTCACCCCCACAACAGGATTCTTCATCTTTAAAATTATGATCAGTTCAATATGTGGTTTCACACATACCCAAATTATCACTTCTTGTCACTAAAATGTATTTTATAACATTATTAAACGATAACAAAATAATTATTGTATTATATTAAAACTAAAAAAGAATTATTGAAAGCACTTACATATCGTATATAAAGGTTTAATCAAGTTGAGCTAAATACATTAGAGATATCAACGAGTTATCAAAAAAAGAGAAGAAGAAGAGATCCGATAAAGAATCATAAGCGAGCCCTCAAACATGAACTGAGTTGAATCTAGACAAGAGCCAACTTGAGCTTGAGTTTGAAGCGGCTTGAGTAGTAAACAATGACACAAGAAATTACAACGAGTTTCCAAAGAAGGAGAAGAAGAAAAATCACTGAAAAAGAAGAACTCCAACAAAGAAATATCATTGGCGAGCCCTCAAACTAGTTGATTTACTATGTTAAAACTTCAACTTTATCCAGCTCAAATCAAATCTAGCTTCAATGATACATCAACATGATAACATCACTAGATGGATTTTTGTTAAGTTGAAAGAGATATGGATTATTGATAATTACCTATATATAAAAGCTTAACTTAGCAAAAATTAAAAAAAAAAAGGCTTTAACTTAAAATACTCAGATCTATACTTTGCTCTCAAAGATTGCCAGGTTAGGGATATAGTGGCTCCATTTTCGAACTCCAATTTGCTTGTTTTACATGTAACACTTCAATGGGGGTAATACAACAGTTGCTTACAATATACAAAGGCTGAGCTTAAATTTTATATAAATATATTGATGGTGAGCTTTCTTTAAAAATGCCCTACAAATTTGAGCCAGAGAACTCAAAAAGATGATTGACTTTAGGTATCAACAGAAAAGGCTGGCTGGGTGGCACCATTCCCTTTTCGGTTGAAGCCATTCTCTTCATTTCGATCATGCAAACAGCTTAGCATTAGCATATATTCAAGTGCCCAACAGCAGAGACAATATTGTTTGTCACCTTTTGACTATTCTGCCTTGCATGTTTAGGCCCTGTGTTGATCTTCTTTCTGTGTGCCAATTAGAATTACATCTCTCTAATTTGTTGCAGACAGATGGAATATACGATATATCTCTACCTTTAAATTAATTTATCTATGATTTTTTAATTATGTATTCAATTCTTTGATACGAGCATCTTTATAAGAAAACGTATAAAGATTAAAAAATTAAATACTATATGTTAAAACTTTATTATTAAATGGGAAATAATTCTTAATCAATATTCTCATTAGCAAGTGTAAAAAAATATTAAAATACAATATTTAATACAATTATCAATTTAGTGTTCGATAGTGCCAATTAGGGTTGCAAAAAAACTTAATCGCTTGCACGTTAACATTAGGAGAACACATTTAGAGCTTGTGAAAATAGCAAAGCGTTTTGGAGTTGGTAAAAACATTAAGATCCAACCAAAACAGAGTTAGCAAAAGTGACAAATTAGAAAGAAAAAAAAAGTTTTCGACCTTTTATCAACTTAAAAAAAAAAATTCAACAAATTTAGCAAATAAATGAAAAAAATGAATCATTGTTTCATCAAAGTTCGAATGAAAAATAGTGATTCAACCATTGTTCGAAAGTATTATCTAATAATATTGGTATTTAATTATGTTTATGTGAAAAAGTCATAATATAATATATAAAAATTTTGTTAATTGTACATGTTAATTCTTAAAATAATGGTGTACCTAATTGGTAAAGCAAAAAATGAAAGCTCAATAACAACCAAAGCACCAAGGGTTGCTTGAATAAAAATAGTAAGTTTTGGTTGATTACAAAGACAATTATATATGATTAAAGTAAAGATTGATTGTGAAATGACAAGAAAGCGAGTGGGTCTTTCTTATTGCAAACACTAAACCTAAAATTTCAATTGGAAATTCAACTAAATAAACTATATATTATATAGTTTTTTTTTTTTTAAAAGTTAGGGAATTACATTATATTATTGTTACTTGGGTTATTAAACTCAAATCCCAAAAGTTCAATTCGAACTTAAACGGATAGTAATATTAAACAATAATGTTAAATAAGTGAATTGTCAAAAAACCTTTAAATTCGAACCAAAATACTAAACGGAAACTTCAAATAGAGTTCTAAATTTGAATCCACTACTGATTTAAGTTAAGTAAGACTTCTAAATTAGTTGGAGACGTGTTAAAACAGTAGCTATACATTTTCGCTTTGATATAGAATAGATTCTGTCACAATCATGTTATAATGGTATAGAATTTTTGGAATGACTTCATTTTCGCTTTGATAGATAACTTTATTATTTTTTCTTTTCTAAATTCTTAAATTCAAATGCATTTTACTTATGTTCTTCTTTTCATCAATACAATTTTCTTGTAACAACAATTCGATATATATAATCTCCATGAATTTGTTTGAATAACAAAAGAAGAGATTTTATTTACAAGAGAGCATGAGTTCAATTCTCTTTTAGTAATATATCAAGATCAAATTCTTAATTTACCTGGTTCAATAGTTGTGAGGTCAATCACTGAACTTGAAGTTTATCTTATTTAATATAATTGATTTGATCATGAAAGTAACAATCCGACTTGAATGAATTCCTTATTATAAAAAAAAAAAAAAACAATTTGAGTTAAGAGTAAAAAATATTTTAATTATTGAATCATATTGAATTGGATTTGAATCGAATGAATAGTTTCTAGCCATGGTTCAATTAACAAATCAAACAGATCAAATTGTCATAGTGATATCATATGAGTAAAATTTGTTTTAAAATTTTAATTATATCACGCTAATATCGTTGATCTAACTAGCCAACCTACAAATCGACCATTTTGATTAGATCCAACCTCAGCATCTAAAAACATGCGTCATAATCTATAGTTTTCAATTTTTTTAAAAAATTTTTACATAAAGAAAATACTCTATAATTAACAGATGGTTTTCCTTCCTCTGCAAGTAATTTCATATACTTCATACTAATTTATTAATAATTAAAGAATAGGTTATAGGTAATTAAAGTTTTAGCCCTATATATATATAAAATATAAAAGACATTGTATATGTTATAAATATAAATAATAATATATGTAGATGTGGCATTTTCCTAAACCATGACTATTTTTTTTTTCTACCTAATAAATTGAGACATGTAAATCTTGTTGGAAATTAAGAAACCAAAACATGACCAATTGGGAATTGATAATTACTTTAATTAATTAGTTAATAATAATAATTATAACATGAGAAACCAAAAAGATGAATGATTTATAAATGATTTAGTCAAGTAACACATGTTAAATATTGATTTCATATAATTACCTTGAAATTTTTCAATTTTTTTCAATTAAATCATTAGAATTTAAAAAATTAAAAGAAAAACAAAAAACAAAAAGCTTCTTTATTATATAGTCAACCATACCCATATCCTATAGCATATTTTCTCATGTTAAAATTGTTTATTTTGCAATACATACAAATTATTTAAATTAGTAATTAATGTATTTAAAAGTGATTTTGACAGTATTAAAATACTTATTAAAAAATGAATAGATTTTTTTTAAATTTTACAAACATGCCAAATTTAGCACTTGAATATGGACAAAACATTGTGAAATCACTCTCAAAATGAAATTTAAGTTTAAAATAAGTTAAATATTTAATCACATTTAAAGTTAATAAACATGCTTAATTATAATTTGCTTGCTTGAATTTTTACATTAAGGGTTGAATTGGGTCAGGTCAAATCTAAACAATAATCAGTTTGAATTTAAAATAATCAATTCAAGATCAAATTTAATTTATTATAAAAGAAAAAGAATTGTCAAAGATTCGATTTTTAAGTGAGACTAAGGTTGTAATAGAGCCGAGTTAAGTATTGTTTGGCTCAAACTTATCTCTATTGCATTTTACAAAGCTCGAGAAAAGATGAATTAACTTCATTTAAACAGGAGAAATTACATTTAAATTGCTCGTAATTTATATGTTTATTAATTACTCTTATATTCAAAGTCAAAAAATAATATTTTAAAGTTTTTAAGTGGTATTGATACTCAATTTTAGCCAACAAGTTCATCGGGTCAAGTCATAATAGTTCAAGTTCAATTCGATAATAATCAATTCAAACATGACATAGCTCATTTACAACCCTAGGTGTGACAACTCTCGTATGGAGAGAGAGTTCAAATTAAATTAATTTAAACTGAAATTTTTTTAATTTGAATTTGACTAATTTGAAATGAGTATTAACATAAACTCGGATCAAATTCACTTTTACTGTACTTTATTTCTTGTCCACAAAAATGGGCTAGGATGGTCTGCTGAAGGCCCACAATGTCTGCCACTTCTGTTCTTAACCACAAGCAAGCTGGGTCATGTAAAAGACAAATTGTCTCTTTAATTATGGAGATTAAGGTTTTGGATTAATAATTTGAAAAGGATCTACAAATAATTTGGGTTATGGAAGTTGATTTACCATGTTAATTAAAGCTTCATAATGACACAGATTGTAGTACTAAAATTAATTATCTCATTATCAGGGCATAATTAAATTTACATCATTTTGAAATTATTAGCAAATTATGAAAGGATCTTTGCTTGTTGGGGCCTCATTTACATGATTTTAAACAGTTCTACAGTCTTAATCACAACCCTTTTGAAAACTGTAGATTGTAAGGTAAAAATCAATATAACTAATTTTCTTTAAATCTATTGATATTTTATTTAAACTAGATATTATTTATTTTGTAGATAAACATATCCTTCAAAAACCATCTCGCCAAAAAAATTTAGTCGTTATATTGTGTCAATATGATAGTGGGAAGTGGCTAACTATGTTGCTTAGAGGTATAATAACCTAAAGTGTGTAAAAGCAAATTTTGATTATTACACTATAGGTGGTGCAAGGTCACCTTCGAGATATACGAAAAGTTTTATTGCATAGGTTTAGCCATGTGTATCCCACAAACAGGAAATGTGTTATCTATCTTTGTAACGTATTATGTCAAAGAGTAATAATCACTATAACAAACTTATAATCATCATATCGCATTGAATATAACATAATAACATCATTTCAATTTCAAATAGGTCGTGAAAATATTAGTGTTCTTCATGATGCCCATATCCTAAGTATCTTACATCTCAATATTTATGATAAGACTCTTCCCTCCTTACTTTATAAAGGGAAAAAGAAGTAGAAAATATTTTATTTTAGCTTTTAAAAGAGATTTTTTCTTGACTTAAATTTTGGGATCTCTTATTATCTCTTTCTCGTGAAATCTTCTTAATAAAAAAAAAACATTCTCTAAATCCTCATAAGAAGTCTTCTAATAATATATGAGATTCACTTTTTGTAATTATTCACAAAGAACACATTATATATATATATATATATATAAAGTAATAACAATATAGTGACCATAGATTTTGTTGATGTCTCAAGCAACCGAATCACTTAAAATACTCACCCTTTTAATGTTTCATTGCTTTTGTTATTCATACACGAATAGTCTTTGTTGCCCTCTCAATACAACTCTAGTGTTATATCTTCTTCAGATAATTACGTGATTACATTGGTGTATATTCTCTCATCAACACAATTCTTAAATTCTTTGTTGACTTGATAAAATTCAACCAAGTGAAAGTAGTCAATATTTTCTAACCAGTAAATCTAAAGTGTAAACATCTATACTTTAAAATATGACCACACTTCAAAACTTTTAAATCATTAACATAAACTCATTAATAAACACTAACAAAAACATATATGATTTTTTTGACTAATATACATACGATATGTTATAATACCCATTACACCCAAGATTTTTTATTTTTTTAAAATTTTATCAACACTTTTCTCTCTTGATTATATTTGACTATGATGAACATGTGAAGCTTAAACAGGGATCCCAATATCATAATTTAATTTAAATTTAGAATTGTCTCCCAGCAAAGCTCACAGAAATAGTGTAGAAAAGGGCCCTTTGACTTTGAAAATGGTGGAGCAACAAGAGACGAAATAAAGAGGGGTTTTAAGTGGACCCAAATAAGCCCAAACAGTCCTTTTACTCATCATTCTTGGTGCCTTTTCCCACGAGCCCAATTTTATGAATCACACAAAGTGTTTTCACTTTTTATTTTTATAAAGGCCAATGGCCTATTTTCCCGTAAATTTTGACGTATTTTTAAAATTATATTTATATAATTTAAAAATTTTAAAATCTTATCTATGGATTAGTTAGAATTAAAATTTTTTGTTAAAAATAAAGATAAAATTATTATTTTACTAATAATATTAAAAAATATATAAAATTTATTAAATTTATTCTCCTAAGTTTTAAAAACTAATAATTTTATCTTTATTTAAAGTTTTCTAATTTTAAGAAGTCATATTTTTCTCCCGAACCTAAGGTTTTCCTCGTATATATATCTCAAGATGTTCCTCTTGCACCTATATTGAGACTAAAATTAGGGTAAATTTGTAGGTGGGTTAGAAACATAGAATATATTATCTCACTGAAGATCAATAAAAGAAACTCAAATACGAGATTTTAACAAAAATAGATATTATATCCTAACTAGCTTTAACATCTAATTGCCCAAACATTAGAGTGATTATTTAAGTTAACCCATTCAAGATGGTCAAGGGTATCCTTGAACTAGCTTTTACTTATTGAGACTAAATACCCTCTCATTTCAAATGAAGGGCTAATCATCCATACAAAGAATAACGAATTCACAAGAAAGAAAACACTTTTTTTGGGTTTTTTTTTTTTTTTTTTTAAAGATCTAGAAAGAGAGTAATGACAGCCTAGAGCGTTGAAAAATCTATAGAGACAATTGAGTAAGATTGTGATTAGATAGAAGATGGGCAATAGCTTTCGGTGAGGCATTTCCCATCACATATAGTGTAAAATTTTGAAGTTATTCACAATGGCCCTTGTTTATCATTGTTAAGTGATACTTGTGGGGCATATATATCATTTGTAAATGGGCAAATGACCACGTCCCACCCAAGGTTTGATAAAATGATTATCTTCACCTTTTAAGTTTGAAAAAAATCAATTTATCATATTTTTGCCTTTAAGTTTGAAATGGCAATAGAAAAACAATTTAATAAAGTTTTGGGAGCTTTTTGTCTTTTCAATATTTTTATAAAAAATTGAACATTTTTTTAACAAATTTAACATATAGGTGGGAAATTGACTACTTAAAACTTAAAAGATGTGTCTTTGTCATTCCATCAAACCTTGGGTCGGTAATGGTTATTTACCTATTTTTCCTCAATTTTGTTTATTACACCTGACTATTTTGTATAAATAATTATTTTTTGCACTTTATTGTAATTTTTCCTTTCAAGTATCATTTTATATTGTTTTCTCAAATAAGGCTACAGTTGAACAAGTTGAATAGTGTTGGTCTCGAGCTCAACTTAATTGGGCATATGTCAAGTTAGAGGTTGAGACTTGAAAATACAAGCTCAAAATAGAAATAATTGACTTGAGCTCGGCTAAAAAAATTATAATTAAATCTTGTAACTTATATATTTATCAACTATATTTTATATTTAAACTGAATGAGTAACATTTTAGGAGTTTAAATGTAATATTTTAAATTTTAAGAGTTTATTGATATCATACTCTAATTTAGGTGTAAACTCATGAGTTCAACAAATTGAACAATAATAAGGTCAAATTTGTTTTGAGAATTGAATTCGAGTTATTAGAATAAAGGATCGATCAAATTTTGAGTTATAATCTATAAAAATAAATAATCAAAATAAAGTTATTTGAGTTTTTCGAAACAATAGGTGAATAGATAGATGGGTGAGTAGACAAATTGACGATGGACAAGTAGACGAGTAAGTGGCAAACGAATAAATGGGTAAATTGGTAGACAGATCAACAAGTAGGCGAGTAAGTGAGTAAACAAGTAGGTGGGTAGGCTAAGTACACGAGTAGGCAAATAGGCAACTAGGTAGGTTACGTGGGTAGGCAAGGTTAAAATATAATTTTAAAACTATCTGGGCTTATGTAAACAAATACAAAATTCTATTACCTTGTTTTCATATTCTAAAAATATGTGAAGGGTGATGGATAGCCAACATTCAAATGTCCATATCCATTGCCCTCCACATATTTCTAAAACATCATAAGATGCTATAAAATTTTGTATATTTTAATAAACCCAAACAATATAAAAAATTACATGTTAACCCCACCTACCCTTCTACTTGCCTACTCGCCTATCTGTTTATCCGCCTATTTGTCTACCCTTTACTCGCCCTAATTTACTTGCCTACTTATAATTCTGTATCAATCAGTTTTTAACAAATTATAATCGATCTTTAATTTGAATCTAAATTTAAAATAAATTAATTATTTATATAACTAAATTAATTACAATAAAATAAGAATTTATAAATGAATAAAATATAATTGGTTGTTATATAATAAAATCTTAATATTTTAAATTTTAATTTTTTAAATAAAATAACAAAAAATAATAAAAGGCTAATTTTAATTAAAGATTTATTTATTTTAAAGATTTTTAGATAACAAAATCTTGGATAATATAAAATGGATTAAAATAGTTAAACGCATTAGAAAGAAAATATTTTTAATAAATTTCTCAAAGATAATATTAAATGAAAAATAAAGAAACCATATCCAAATCGTTGGGAGGCGCGCCAAAAAGAAACTTAACTGTCAAGCATCATAGCCAACTATTTTTCTCCACGTGTACAGATGCTCACAACGTCACGTCATCTTTCCTTTCCGTATAAACAATCCACTCTCTACGAAAAGAAAAAAAAAATGGAATCACTGTCAAAATCTGACAATCCAACGACGGAGAATGAATCTCAGGCCGTCACGAGACGCATCCAACGGTTGACCTTACACCTGACTCCACTGTCCGATCACTACCGCCACCACCAACCCCACCTCCATCCTTCACCATGCAGCGGCGGCGGCGGCGGCAACAAGGCCAAGATTGAAGTGAATAAAACAGAGCTTTCGAATTACATGAGAGGGAAACACAGAGAAATTCAAGAGAGGGTGCTTGAATATTTTAACTCGAGGCCGGATTTGCAGACACCAATTGAGATTTCGAAAGATGAGCATAGAGAGCTGTGTTGGAGGCAGCTTGTGGGGCTGGTTAGAGAGGCGGGGATTAAGCCTTTTCGATATGTTGTTGAGGATCCTGCTAAGTATTGCGCCATTGTTGAAGCTGTGGGAAGCGTTGACATGTCGCTTGGGATCAAGCTGGGCGTGCAGTACAGGTAAATTTTCTTATTTTTAATGGTACAATTCTTTATGTTATATTAGTTTGGGATTGCTAGGATTCCAAGTGCATATCTTTTAAGGTTTGGTTTTCCCAAAGTTCATGTCACGGATGATTCTTTGAATGTTTGTTTATATGTATGAAAGTTATATAGGTATTTGGTCTTTGAAATCATTATTTTTTTAAGTTTTACTAAATCTTAGAATTTGACTGTATATCATCCTTGAAACGCCTATGTATGAAAGCTCTATGGATTAATTTCTTTTAGTTTATCATTTCTTTATTATGTTTTTACTTTGTTTTTAGAATTATGCTGATAGAATGAAAATTTGAATGTATGGATCTATGTGAAAATTGAATGGTTGCTTATTTTTAAGAGTCTTTAAGAGCGCGAATATGTGTTAGCATATGCCTTTGGTGGTTGAGAAGGGGAGTCTTATTTTTGTTTTCATTTTCTTGCTATGTATGCAGTCCCTTGCAAGTTGTTTGTTCATAAATTAAAGAACTTGAAACAATCTATTATTTAATTGATATGAGTTTGTTGATCATGGTTGTGGGATTGAGGATGATGGAAATTGGTGGGATGGTTGTTAATCTCCCTTGCAATATCTCCTAATGCAGTCTTTGGGGAGGTTCTGTCCTCAATTTGGGAACCAAAAAGCACAGGGACAAGTATTTTGATGGTATAGACAATTTGGACTATCCAGGTTGTTTCGCAATGACAGAGCTTCATCATGGTAAGCAAGCACAAATATTTAATCTTTTTTTTTCATAGCCTCTAATTTTGATGATGATATTGATAATTCGGTGATATTGATATAAAGACTAGCTTCTGGGAGCACTGTTTTTGTTTTGGAAGGTTTGTGTGATATTACCAGAGGTATTGGAATATAATTTTACTCATACTGTGGTCAAGGGGGTTTTGGGGTAAGTTGCATATGAAGAAAATAAGGGGGGATTGATGTAGTTATTGATAATTTGCTTTCACTAAAGAATTTTTTTTTCATACTCAAGTTTTTCCTTGGTTAGAGGTCATTATGAAATGTATTATATGTTTCTTTTTACTTAACATTTGTTCAGCCTGTTGCTTATGTTGGAGAGCTGTACTAAATATGCATGTCTATACTGAATTGTCATTTTTTCCTTAAAAGGCTCAAATGTTCAAGGCCTCCAAACAGTTGCAACATTTGATCCTATCACAGATGAATTTATAATCAACACACCAAACGATGGAGCCATTAAATGGTGGATTGGCAATGCTGCAGTTCATGGGAAGTTTGCCACTGTTTTTGCCAGGCTTATGTTACCAACTCATGACAAAAATGGATATTCTGATATGGGTGTTCATGCCTTCATTGTTCCAATTAGAGATTTGAAGACCCACCAGACACTTCCAGGAGTTGAAATACATGATTGTGGCCACAAGGTTGGTTTAAATGGGGTAGACAATGGAGCATTGAGATTCAGCTCAGTAAGGATTCCTCGAGATAATCTTCTTAATCGATTTGGAGATGTCTCTCGAGATGGAAAATACACAAGTAGTCTTCCAACCATAAATAAAAGATTTGCTGCTACTCTTGGGGAACTTGTAGGTGGAAGGGTTGGCCTTGCATATTCTTCAGTTAGTGTCCTCAAGATTTCTGCAACAATTGCCATCCGATATTCTCTATTGCGCCAGCAATTTGGTCCTCCCAAGAAGCCTGAAGTCAGCATTCTTGATTATCAGTCTCAGCAACACAAGCTAATGCCGATGTTGGCTTCCACTTTTGCATTCCATTTTGCCACTGCACATTTGGTGGAGAAATATGCGGAGATGAAAAAATCTCACGATGAGCAATTGATCGGAGATGTTCATGCACTTTCAGCAGGCCTCAAGTCATATGTGACTTCTTATACAGCAAAGTCATTGAGTGTTTGCAGGGAAGCCTGTGGAGGTCACGGGTATGCTGCTGTCAACCGATTTGGTACCCTGAGGAATGACCATGACATTTTTCAGACTTTTGAGGGTGACAACACAGTGCTTTTGCAACAGGTTATGAACAAATTTTTTTCTATTACATCGTTGATGTGAACTCTATATTTGTGACCTTAGATATGACAGTCCCAAAATTCATGTTAGGCCAGAATGTGTTAGCAATAGGGTTTTACTACTATAGTGAAAATTCTACTCTGAGCCCCAATAGGACCGTCCTGCTTCATTTGGGCACTTCTACCTTTACTCTGAGCCCCAAGCAGTGCACAATATTTCCATTGTCTTCAATTTCATGCAAATGGGTAGGTGATGTATTCTAAATATTTGACTTGAATGGGCCCTGTCCAAACCTAGCTCTGAAAACTGATGGCTTTCTCCTAGAATGCTAGAACCAAAGTTCAGTTAATGGCATTGCGCTAGTAGATAGCTTCAACTTTCCGTTCAGATATAATTTTTGTGTTTTGGCTTTTTGAATGTCACCCTTTCCTGGTAATGGATATTAAAAGATGTTTTGAGTTTCTAATGTATATGTCATTTGTGACCTTTTGCTTTTCATTGAATGCAAACTAGATCTGAATTGTTCCATTGTGATGCAGGTAGCAGGTGATCTTTTGAAGCAATACAAGGAGAAGTTCCGTGGTGGGACATTTGCAGTTACATGGAATTACTTGAGAGAATCCATGAACACCTATCTCTCTCAGCCAAATCCTGTAACTGCTCGTTGGGAAAGTGAAGAGCATTTACGAGATCCTAAATTCCAATTGGATGCCTTCAGAGTGAGTGTCATCTTTGTTTTTTGATTTCAAATCTCTTGCTTCTGCTATAAAATAAACTTATTTTATGTTCAATACAATATTTCTTTTTTTCAGTACCGAACATCTCGATTGCTTCAAAGTGTTGCAGTGCGACTTCGCAAGCACGCAAAAACCCTAGGGAGCTTTGGTGCATGGAATAGATGCTTAAATCATCTTCTCACCCTTGCAGAATCCCATATCGAGTCAGTCATCCTAGAAAAGTTTATTGAAGCTGTCCAGAAGTATTTCCCTCTCTTAGATTCACAGGTTCATGTATTGTTTGCTCTGTGATTTGTGATTTTTGATTACTAATTTGGCTTTGGTATATCCACCAGATGTCCAGATCCTAGTTCTCGAGCTGCTCTGAAACTTGTCTGTGATCTTTATGCCTTGGACCGAATTTGGAATGACATTGGAACCTACCGAAATGTCGATTATGTGGCTCCTAATAAAGCTAAGGTATTCAGAAATCCTAAGTAATGAATCAAATTATATTATCATAATATTTCTTCTAATTTCTCCAAAGCAGAAACACCCCATTTTTGCTTCAAGAATCAGCTTATATTGTTTGTTTCTTGGGGATGCAAATCCTGTGCACTCTTCTTCATTGATAATTTTGCTTCCTGTTCTGCAGGCTATTCATAAGCTATCAGAATACTTGAGTTTCCAAGTGAGGAACATTGCTGGGGAACTAGTCGATTCATTTGATCTCCCAGATCATGTTACAAGGGCCCCAATTGCCATGCAATCAGAAGCTTACGCTCAATACACACAGCTTGTTGGATTCTAATACTCCAAGGGAAAGCAAAAAATAGTGAAGTATACATTTGAAACAACTGTGGACGCAAAAAGAGGTGAAAGAAAGCTCCCACATTTATTATTATTATTTTTTTTCCCACTTAGAATATGATACTGAATCTGTGGAGCAAAACCCATGTTGGCATACCAGACAGAAAAATAATATGCTGAGATTTAAAGAAAAAATAGCATAGTTAATGATATTGTATGGAACAATGGATCTTGATTCTTGTTGATAAACACTATTAAATAAAAATTCAGTCAAATTTATCATCTTGGTTTAAGAACGAGTTTCTGTCAAGGGAGTGGGAAATAATATAAAATGGGAAAACTGTGGCCTCTTCTCTTTTTGGTCAGTGAGGCCATAAAGAAAGTAGGAGTAATGAGATAAGCAGGCAAAATTTTGTAGCAACACTCTCAATATTTTATAAAACCAAGAGCATGAAAACCTATAAATTAGCCGACACTTCCAGTTTCATTCTCCACTCTTAAACTTCCTGCTTCTCAAAGGCTTTATGCAACATCTTGAAATTTACACATACCTATTTCAACCACAAACTTAAAGATGTCTATATCGACAATCACAACATTCAACCTCTGGCTGGCTTGAGTCTTGCATATGACTCAACGGCTTGATCATTTTTCAGTCTAATATCCTCATACATTTTGAGGGATGCCTCAGAAAACTTGTTGAGTCGATCAAGAACCTTTGCCAGACTTGTATGTAAACATGACAAGTTTACAGAGGCATTATCGTTTTTCTCGTCATCTTTGCCTTCTGATTCTCCATTGTTTGCATCAAGTAATTTCTGTTTCTCCTGTTGCTGTTCTGCTTGTTGCTGCATTAATTGTTGCAAATCAGACAAGAAGGTTTTGATTTCATTGCTAAGTTCATCTGATGGCAAACTGCTAAGCCCAGCTGACCAATCACGACATAGAACAAATATAGGTGGGGCCACAGCTCGACGAGGGGAGAAAGGCTTCCTGCTTTTGGAACGCTCTTGTTGTGGAAGAATGCAATTGTTCAGCCAGCCGTTAAGAGCTATCACATAAGATGTGAGACTGTTGATCCAGTCAGCAAAGCTCAAGCCGAAGCATTCAACCTCCTCCAGGAGCTGAGCCAGAATCTGCTTGTGTGTATCTCCCTGGGGAGTTCCTGCTGAGCTCCTCGAATGATATGCCAATGAGATGGTGATGTACTGTGCATGATGACATTCAAGCATGGCCTTCCACATTCGGATCAACCTGCATAAGGTTCAGAAGTTATAGTTCCATTTCTGCTGAAGACTTAAAAAGCACAATTTTAGTTGAAATATAATGCCAAAAGCCATCAAATTATATAACCAAATGGCTGCTGGAGAAGCTTCAAAGTCTTACCCCTGAATTAGCTCAACAAGTTGTGGATGCAATTCTTCATCTCTCATTTTTTCAATTCGCCTGGATATGGAATCAACGGATTGAAGTGCCACAATGATTCTAGAGTATAGATCCTTTATCACTGACCGGGTTTTATCAATTGCGTGAGTACTATGATCCTTTGCAAACTGGTGCCTCAGCTGGTCACATTTCTGGTCATATTGCTTCTGGATATATTCACTGGCCTAAAGAACCATAATAAGCGCGTGTTAAAGAACAGTGGCACATTATTTAAGAGGTAAATTTAATTACTTCAAAGGCTTCACTAGAAATGGCAAGAACTAGGTCATGTTCAGGGTGGAGAATCTGCGGCTGCAATTATATGAGATGATACTTATGTTCATTAAAAATTCTGCAAGAAGTAACATCCCTTTCTACTGCCATTTATATCCAATGGGTTAAAAAATTGCTTCCTATCAAAAGAAAAAGCCATAATATGTAACATCATTTAAACGTGTCATGAATGTGCTTAAGGTGAACTATG
Organism: Mangifera indica; assembly: GCF_011075055.1. Taxonomy (NCBI): domain Eukaryota; kingdom Viridiplantae; phylum Streptophyta; class Magnoliopsida; order Sapindales; family Anacardiaceae; genus Mangifera; species Mangifera indica. The sequence goes on along the minus strand of NC_058152.1, from coordinate 13,268,303 downwards.
GATGAAGCCTGTTTCTATGGAATATGCAACATTGGATTTCAAAGAAACCCAACTCTTAATACGAAAATGGTTACAACAAAATACCTTCACTTCATCATAGAGTTTTTTTTCCCATGCATAGAGTCTATCCAGGGAGGATGCATGACTTCCTGCTATCATGCAGAAATCTTCGAAAAAATCACTTCCACTGTCACTCATATCATCTTTTGCTCCTGTGTTTAGCGGATTCCTTGATGAAGATGACCTTGACGATGTTGTTCGCTTCCAAGTAATGACCTTTGTAACAGGTTGTACAGGTTCTACACAAACATTGAAAACTTACATTATGGCAAGAAAAGAGTGAAAGATTCTATCTGATATGCAGGAAAGGAGAAAAAGAGAAATGTCATCCACCATATAAAATTGCCAACTAATAGAAAGAGACCAAGCACTCCCATGTTGTACAATTAATAGCTTTGCATATTGTATATCAATCAATATAATCCCATGCACATTCAAAAAAAAAAAAAAATTACTGGATCTTAATTTAAGTTGTACAAGTCCTCAGTGCCACATAAAAATCCACTGGCTATTTGTTTTAAATATGGTCAAAATAAAAGTAAATTCTCGGCGTGCAATGGAAACAAGAAGAGTTTACAAGAAAAGCCATGTGATTAAACATTATGCTTCATCAATCAGAAAGGCACTACTCTTCAAAAGTGCTAACATAAAGGATTTTGCTCAGTAGACTTGTGCTGAAAAATCTAGGCTCAGGCACAAAGCTTTCAACAGAATGCGATTACATTCTGTCTAATTAGATAGAAATGAACAAAGTCAATGAAGCAAAAGGGAAGGCGATTTGATCTAGATTAACAAACCACTTTAAAAGTGGCCTAGGAAAAGCATAAGTTGTGTATTTCACATGGGTTCGTGAAAGTTATATCTAGATTAACAAAAACAAAAGCTTACCATCAGAAACTGGTCCATTCTTTCCACAGCAGCAACCTAGATGAAATGATGCCAAAGCATCTGAGGCTGATGAACTCCCTACAAGAAAGAATTTGGCATGAAAACTCATTAGGGAGAAACTAAGCCAACAAAAAGAAATCAAGATTATATTGCAATCGAATGCTGAAGAATCCATATCCAATCAACCAATACTAAAAGCAATAAGATCACATCAGCAAAAATGATTACCTTTTGCCTCAGAAATTCTAACCCTGATATTGGTTGCCTCAAGCATCCGAGACATTTCCTTGCCAGACTCAGATGCTCTAAAGAAACGGTGCTCTATATCCTTGATGCTGGACAGAAAATCCTTAGCTCTATGAGTAATGAACTCTGAAGGATCTTCTCTTTCAGCACACAAATCTTTATCCACCGTAGTATTCTCCCTCTTAGAACTTGATTGCTCAAGAGCAGCATTTCCCCTTAATTCAACTCCTCTGGAGCTCATCGGACAACCATTAGCCGCATTAAAATCCACAGATTCACCAGTCATTTTGGCATCTTTTTGCCCCCATTCCGGCCTCATAGTTCCCTCACGATATTCACTACTCCCAGCAGAACCAACCTTTGCCCATTTCCCCTTTCTCTCAACTACGTTATCACCAGCACCAACACCTTCAGTCCTAAACTGTCCCCACTCTCTCGTATCCTCATAGTCCAAATCAAGGCCCCCGTTATGCCCCACAAACCTAAAGCTCTCACTCTCATCACTAGGGTCAAAAAAGTCCCAAGAGCCTGACTCAAAAGGAGGTGGTGGTGGTGGGGGCATAGGCATTACCAGTGACTCATCCTCCAAAAAACCACTAGCACCACTATTTGCATTCATCACAACAGTCACAGAAGTGCTCTTAGCAGTTCTCATATAGCTTACATTTGCCGCCATGGGTGGGGCAATGTGATTGAGCTTAGGGCTAGGGCTAAGACTAGGGCTTTGCTCATTGTGCAAAGGTGAATCAGATGCTTCGTTAATATGTGAAGGAGATGGTGATGGATATGATGAATGTGATGGTGTTTTGTCAAGCTCAGTGGGTGAGGTTGTTGATAAAGAAGACTCAATCAAAACCTCAGCCTCAGCATATCTCCTTAAGCCAATGCCAATATTTTTAAGAGACTGAGTATAAGAAACATGGGCAGCCGCAAATTCATGCCTTGAATCAATTGCTTGTTTGATAAATTTCCTCCTTGCTTTGCACAAACGCAAAGCTTCATTTCTCTCAGATTTCGAACTTGATAAACCCATTTTCCCTTCAATTTAACTGCATTTCTTCTACTAAATGAAACAATCAAACCCTTACAACAACTTCAACAACAGACCTCATGAAATAAACCCCATTCACAGACTATAAAACCAAAATGTTGCAAAACTAAAACCCTAATAAACCAAAAAAACGAAGTACACAAAAAGGCAGAACCTTGTCTAAACCCTAAGCTTAAATTTCAAAACAGAGCAAACCTCTTTAAAACTCGTAAAAGCTGAAGACTTTCTTCACAAAACTAAAAACTCACCAGTAGAAAGCTTAGCACGGAGGATTGATGCATAATTTCAGTGGACTTATCAACACTAGTGTCAAAGTAAGACAAGAGTGTAAAAACAGAGTGAAAGAGAGGAGGAGCTGCTTTCAAGAGGCAAACTGCAAAAGCAAAGAAAAGAAGAGTTTGGTGAGCAAAAAATTTAACTGCATTAATTATAGGAAATGGATGCTATGAACAGACTACAGAGTAAAAGAAAGTGAAACGTAGCAGGAGCCAATAGGGAGGGTTAGTGTTGGATGAAATGAAATGAGTATTTTGCAGAAATGTGAAGAGAGAGAGAGAAAGGAGTAAAATGGAGAGTTGGAAAGGCAAAGAAAGAAGAAAAAAGTTAATGGAGAGAGAGAATGACAGGAGGGGAATCTGTGTCACAGAGAGAACAGAGATGGAGCTGCCTCGTTCTGTGTGTGATTCTCACTATGCCTTCTTCTCTTTCATCACTGTTACAAAACTTAAAAGGAAACAGAAAGAGTGGAGACCGGTTTGGGCTCGAGTTGGGTATTTTAAATTATTTAAAATCCAGTGGCCTTCCCTTTTAATCAAATTAAATAGTTTATATGTAAGTAATATTTTATTATTATATAATTAAATACTATTTTATTTTTTATTTTTAATTATATAATAATATATTATTATTTATATATAAAAATTATATACATAATATTATTTTTTTACCTTATTAATATAATTAAATATTTGAATTTAAATTAAAAAATATTAATATCATATCTTTGAATTATTTGGTATAATAAAACTCAAATTTTATTTAATTGATGCAGTTGATTCAATTTAAAAAAAGTAATTCAATTTAAATAAAATTTTTCTATAAAAAGAAAAAGGAAATGGTCGAGCTTAAGTCTAAGTCACATACTTAGAGAGATTTATCTTTTTGTCGCCATGTTTTAATTATTATTTAATTTTTTTCTGACATAATTATTATTTGAGCAACGTTACAATAAATATCAAATTAGAATTAACCCTAATTGTTTTCTAATATATTTAATAAAAAATATTAAAATTTTGTTTATTATTTTCTTTAAATAGAAAAAATTAAAAATTTAACATTAAAAAACTAAAAATTTAATTAATTTATTAAAAAACTCAATAAAATTTTAAAAAAAACTTTTATTTAAATCAAATTGTCCGAATAAGGTTAAACCAAATATATTAATATAGTGAAATGCCAAATATATCACAGAGCTTGATGAATTTTGAAGGCATTTGAAAGAAATTGATATCTGAATTCTGATATGTCCTAATTATAGAGTGGTGATTTAGGGCCGCGCAGGCAGAGAGGAAATGTTGAAAACACCAAAATTTGTCAGAGAGAATGCATGTTCTCTGTTTTTATTATTGAAATTGCCGAAGAATATTATTTTGACATAATTGCCCCTGCCTTTTATGGCGCAGACATAACATTCGAATCGTGTATCAAAAATTTAATTTTTATATCATGTATCTAATATTATAATATATCATATCATATGATACTATTTTTAATATATAAAATAATAAAAAATTTGAACTGATATATTCATTATTTTAGAAAATATCATAAATATTTTAAAAAATATAAAATATCTTATACATTCTTATTATATAATTATTTTATCTAAAAAAGATGTGTATCAATTTGTATTGATAATATGTATTATATTATAAGATATATATTATATTGTATGATACATCTATAGTATCATATTAATTTAATATAGTTTATGACACATATCGCTTTTTATTTATATCGTATCATATCATATGATACATATTATGTATTGTATGATACTGATAATTATAAGTGTAGGTATAATAACCATGTATAAATATACATGTTCAATCATTATGTGTCTCCATATAAGTCAATGGCATGGTATACTTAGAAAGGGCATATGTATATACACTGGAAATACACTTGTTTAGTTGCAAATTTGTCATGCATATTAGCTTGACTCAGTCAAGCGGTTCTTATACAAACTTGAGCCTAGAGATATTATATTATTGAACATAAGCTTAGAGAAGTTCGATTCAAAATAATCAAAACAATATTATTTTAACTAGTATATATCAAAATAATATTATTTGAACTATTTATAATACTAAATTTAGCTAAATTTAAGCTCAATTCAATCGTTGGATTGTAATGATTTAGTTGTCATGTTGACATCCCGTAACTAAAATTCGTTTTAAAATTTAAATTATGTCATTATAATGTTATTAGTCCAAATAATTGATTTGTAAACAAGCTTTTTGATTGAGTTACTACCTGATTTAAATCTAAAATCATTGTATAAATGAAGGGTTAGATTCCAGGTAAATCAAACATAAATTGGGTGAAACTCATTTTCGACTCATTGTCGAGTGGGCTTGGCTCGAGCTCATCAAGCATGGAGAAATATCAATTCGTGTTCGACTTACTTTATAATTTAAGAGTTTGTGATCGGCACGTACCTAGCTCAGGTTCATGTAGATGGGTCAGAGTTGGCTCATATTGTCATAAAATGTTCAGCTCAACTCTCCTAAACGATGTCATCCCTTTTAATTTTTTAATGATGTTAGCCAAGTTGTGCTCGGCTTGTGAGCTGAACACCTCTATTTGGGTGCGAATTCATTTTTTCTACTATTCTCTAGCTTATATTTAGGTTCATATTTATTTACCTTATATTCATATTCAAACTCATTTAAATAAAAACTTATTTTGAGTTTAAATAAACTCGATTTCAATTCAAACCTACATAAAGATTAATATTATAAAGGCCAAATAACTATTTCCCTCCCAAGTATATTATTTTCCTAAGTTTTTTTCATTTAACTTTGAAAATCTCAAATACCCACTCATAAGCAGTTAAAAATTAATGGAACCTTAACATCTTAAAATTTTATTTCTTTCCCCCCCTTAAGCTTTAAAAACTAAAAGTTTTCCCCCAACCTAAGTTTTAAAAAATGACAGTTTTCCCTTAGGGTTTAGTTTCCAGATCTCCAATGTCATATTTGACGCCATTGCCAGTGCCCTTTATCTCTCGAAGCTTTCTCTCTCTCTGACTGCTCTCTCCACCCATTTGGACATCTGATCGATGTTGAATGAGACTGATTGACGATGGGAGAAGAAGATGAAGATGTCGTCTTTGTCTGAGAAAACGATCATCTTCCTAGACGAAGAAGATAACTTCGTCTTCATATGAGAAGATGAAGAGCTTCGTCCTCATCTGAGAAAACGAAGAGTTTCGTCTTCATTTTTCAAGCTTTATTTGATGTTGATCGAGCATTCAAATGGGTGGAGAGAGACCATCGGAAGGAGAGAAAGCTTCAGGAGGGAGAGATCATCGACAATGACATCGGATTTTATATCAGAGATCTAGAAATTAAACCCTAGGAAGAAACTGTTATTTTTTAAAACTTTGGTTGGAAGAAAACTTTTAATTTTTAATATTTAGGAGAGGAAAATGAGATTATATTTTAATTTATTTTTAATATTATAAATTAAACTTCGGTTAAATAGATATTTGAAATTTTTAAAATTAAAAAGGAAAAACTGGAAACAATAACATATGGGCGGGGGAGTTGTTGGGGTTGCGAGGGAGGGAATATGTCCTTTTGCCTATTATAAAATTAAAGCTTGATAATGGACAGATCTGCTGCGAGTTTTTTAATTAATAATGTGATTTATTCCTGAATCAGATTGATGATAATTTTAATTCGGCGAACAGGTCAAAAAGAAGAAATGTAATTCCACTTTAGCAAATACTCTAAAGAGAAACTCATGAAAATGATACGCACATGGTAAAGCTTAAATAAAAAATTAGAAGTAAAAATAATAAAATTATGTACATATATAATATATATAATTTTAATATATAAATAATATTAAAAGATTTATTCTTATTCAAAGTTTAATATATTTTCAAACTTTTAACAGTAAAATTTCAAAACTTAAAATGTCTACTATTCTGTTAAAATTTTCTGTTAAAGTTAAGAGTAAAATCGTCATTTAATTAAAAATATTTAAAAAACTAAAATTTTATCATATATTCTCCCCTCGTGATAAAAAACTAACGATTACTCTATACCTAAAGTTTGAAAACTCACATTTTTCCCCTTTTAGGATTTCATTTTAACTTATCCTTCTCTGATCGATAACTGACATTCTTCCTTTGTCACGGACGACCACCAATACAAGTTACAACAAACCGCCCAAAGATTGACATTTCCCAAAAACTTTGTCTGCTCCTTTTTGCTACTAACATCGACACGAAACACCAATTGTTGGCATCCTTTGTCTTTAGGAATGTTGATTAGATGTAAAATGAAACCCTAAGGAACAAAAGGCAAGTTTTCAAATTTTGAATGTGAAAAAATTGTTAGTTTTTTAAACTTAGAGAGGGATATGTGATAAAATTTTAATTTTTTAAAACATTTTTAGCTAAATAATGTTTTTACTATTAACTCTAACAGAAAATTTTTACAGAAGAATAGGTATTTAAGTTTTTGAAACCTTGTAAATAAGAGTTTGGGAATACACCAAACCTTGGGTGGGAATAAGTCTTTTGGTTATATAAATAATAACATATTATCATATACTTAAGTATTATTTTATTTTTAAGTTAAATTTATCCAGTCATATGGTGATATGTATTACTTGTGTATATTATTTATACACATAATACTACTTAATTAAAAAATTGATGGGATTTTATTAATTTTGTAATTATTATTATCATATAGAAAATTACCAAAATAATAATTCTATTTTAGGATTTTTTTTAACACCATTCAAGTTGTTTGGAACAATTTTGGCAGCTTTATTACTTGGTAATTAATATGATCACATGGGTTATTATTATTATTATTATTATTTTACATGAAAATGTAAAAAATGTTTTTAAAAATTTAAAATTGGGTTTTTTTTTTTCACATGGGTTATTGTTGATATAATTTATTAATAACAATATATAATATTTTTTATTATTTCTTAAACATTAAGAAATTAATTATTAAATCTTAGAAGAACACTGTGGATCCCCCTTCAGGCTTTTGTCAAAAGTATAAAAGAGAAAAGCGAAAAAGCAAAATAATCAAACATTATCTTATTCAATTTTTACTTTATTTATGTCTTTGTAAATACTTAGGATATTCTAAAGTCATCTTTAATGATATTTTTTTTTATAACAAATTTAATCATCATGATTTCTTTGTTTTTTTTTTCTAATTTGATGTTAATGTTAGGATAGTTTTATTAATTATCATAGATGCAATATTATATACATTCAATTTTGAATATCTAATTAAATACCTAAATAATGTATAATTATATGATTAAATATTATTTTATCTTTAAAATTAAAAATATCCAATCATATAATAATATATTATCTAAATACTCAAAATTGGGTGTATATAATTTTGAAAGGACTCTAACCTTTGTCTAAGGGAGTTCAAATCTGTATAACATTTGGTTGATTGAATTTAATTTTTCAGTTTCATTATTCTTTTTGTATGCTGAAAAACCTAATTGTACTAATTATTAAAGCTTAGGTCAAGACCAACTATATCTCCATGCATTTCTTCCATAAATGTTCAGGTTTAAGTTTGAGATTACGTAATTGAACTTCTTGAAGGAAAAAACTTAATAATATCATGATATTGATTTGAAATTACATATACTAACCATAAGTATGTGAGGCTAAACTAAATATGAAAATGATAATAAATATATATAGTTAGTTGAATGAATGTACATATTATAATGTGGTTTAATCTGTTGTTCGAGAGTTTATATTTACAAGTATACTATTTCCATTTCCGAGAAAAATTCCACAAGAGAATTATAGAGAGTCCCCCAAGTCCTTTCTAACCCTCTTTTATTCTTTATAATCATATACTTGGGTCATAAGTCAAGTCAATATTTCTATATGTTACATCCAAATTTAATTTCAAATTTAATCACTTTATGTTTCATATGTAATACGATATGATGTGGTAAGAAGTTATTATTTGGTTACATAGTCACACAATAAGAGAAATTGTAATTTGATCTTCGTGTAAAGAATGTGTTTAATCATGTTATCTTTGTAACTTGTCTCCTTTTTTAGTGCTTATCTTTTTTTTTTTTAGTTTGGTTGAACTATTGAAAAATGTTTTTGAGAGTCATGTTAGTCAATGTTGACAAAACAACTTATATTAAAAGATAAAATAATTTATTCTATACGTTATGAGTTTTGGTGTTTTAATCACGTAGTTTAATCTCAAATTAATCTGGCCTAATGATCAAAACATGTTTTAAACATAATTGAATTAGATTTGAGACGGATTCTTGGGCTGGTCCAATCTAGATTTTAATAAACTTCCCTGAAACTTTTTGTAGGTAATAAGAGCATCTTCACAAGCATTATTATATATATAGCCTTACGTTACAGGCATGCATTTGCGAACAAGCTCACAAAACTCACCTGTGTCTTCTACATGAAATAATGGAAGCTCTCTCGTGGCTTTGCCTTCACTGTCAAACTCTCCACGTACGCTCAATGCCAACATCTCAAGTTCCTCCAAACTTTATCACAGGTGCCACAATTTCAGCCCCCAATTACCTCAGCATATCCCATTTCACCCTTCCTAAAATCATTACCTCGGCTCTTCATGCTCTGAGTGGTTATTTGTTTTCAAGCTTAATTGCACCAAAGTTTCAAAATCAGGGTTAGATCCGATAGGAGTTAACTCGATTCTAATGAGTTGATCTCAAGTAACAATTCCAACTTGACTCACTTGTCTATTATATGAAATTGTTCTTATCTCGTAGGTGACATTTTTGATAGAGATGTTAATGGGGAGGGGATGGCAGGGTGGAGATGACTATCCCTATCTCCATCCCTGCATGATAGGACACCTCTTAGTCCTCACTATGGAGATGATGAGAAATTTTCATCCTCTACCCTAAGGAATAAATAATGCAAAGAGGATAGGAGGAAAGTTATGAATATATCTATTTTCGTTCAAGGATTATCTTTGTTTCTATCCTTATTTATGTTAGGATATCCTGACAAAAACTCTATTTTTATTGTCAAATTACTATTTATAATTTTTAATTCCTCTAATGACATATTTCATCTATCAATAAGTCTCTTATAATATTATGTACTAATTTAAGTTGCGCATTATAGATTCAAATCGAATTCAAACTAATCTTAAAGTTGACTATGATTAGATTGGATTAAATCCACCCTCATCCATAGTAATAGTCATTGGTACACAAATGAGTGTATGTATCTGGATGACATGATATATTTATACATACTTGTACTTACACCGCCGTTGCTATTGTGTATATATGATTGTGACTTTGAATTTGGTCTCGTACCACCGACTCAATAGAGATCAAAAGTGAACGACTAGTGTCCTTGTTGCAAAGAAGAAAGGTGTATAAGTAGCTAAAAGTAGCGAGGAAAACATGTTGAAATTTATGAAGAACTTTTGAGTCCTGGTTCGGATGAACATGAAGGAGGAAGAGAAGAACCGGATTATGAGTCGGAAGAGGTCGGCTATGATGAGCTCAAGAAGCGGATGCAAAAACTCAAAGAGAAACGTAAAGACGAAGAAGCTGAATCCTCTTCAAGACAAGTGGCATCCCGGTGGAAGAAGATGTCAAGAGCTCAAGATTTAATCCTCAAGTACATGGTGAAGATTATGGAGGTCTGCAAAGCCCAAGGATTCGTGTAAGGGAAAACCTGTAACTGGCTCATCTGATAGCTTGCGTGAATGGTGGAAAGAGAAAGTGTGCTTTGACAAAAATGCTCCTATTGCCATTGCTGAGTTCATGGCGCCACTTTTGGAGGAGAAAGATGGAGAAATGGACTTGATTTCAAATATGCATCTTCTTCATGAGCTGCAAGATACCACTCTATGGAGTCTCCTTTATCCGCCCTGATGCAACATTGTGCTCCTCCGTGGTGGCCAATGGGAAAAGAAATTTGGTGGGTGAGCAAGGGATGTCTCAGGAACATGGCCCTCCGCCTTATAGGAAGCCTCATGATTTGAAAAAAGCTTGGAAGGTTAGTGTTTTGGCTTCTGTAATCAAACACGTCCCCAGATTTGAATAAAATGAGGAGAGTCGTGAGACAATCCAAGTGTTTGCAGCATAAAACGACAGCAAGAGAATCAGCCACTTGGTCGAAAGTGATTAACAAGGAAGAAGCTCTTTTGAAGCTCACTGAGACATGTCTAAAAATATCACCAGAGGAAGAAGAAGCAGAAGGGAGAAACAAAGAGAAGCATGCTAGTGAGAAAAGAAAGTGTATGTTTGAGAGAGAGGTCCAAGAGAACACTCTCTATGCTTGTCAAAATTTGAAATGCCCACAAAGTGAAATTGGGTTAGGATTTGTAAACAAGAACTCCGGGAGTGACCATGAGTCTCAATGTTCTTATAAAACGGATCAAGAAAGTGAACACAGTACTGAAGAAAATATAGATCCAAACTCGGATTCATCAGCCTGGAGAAGCTTCCCCACCACAAATAGTACTCTGAGTTCTCTAGATGGAACCAGCAGAGAAAGCCTGAGTCTTCAGGAGGCAAATGAAAGTATGAAGGAAGTTGGAGAGAAGTGTGAACCAGGGGGTATTTCTGCAGTGGAAGAATATGGAAGATTATTTTGGGATGGTGGAATTGAACATCGTGACATGGATGGAGCATTTTACACCCAGAGATACATGGAAACAAGTAATGTGAATGCTTTACAAGGCGATACCATTGGTCAAGGAGTGACTTCAAATTGGGATTTGGGATTTGAAGGGTGAGGCAAAAGTTTAAGTGCTAATTTACTGAAAATCTTTACGACAATAAAATTTTGTGTATTAAAAATGAGTGCTAATTTATATACTAATTGTAAGTGTTAATAATATAGGTTGACTGTGTATACACTTTATGAGCACAAGTAATGTATAAATAATTCAAATACAATTTCATATAGATTATTAGACATGGAGCAAAATAAGAAACAATAAGCTACAAAGTAAAAGAGATGAAACATTTTTATATGGTTCGGCTACAACCATAGCCTAATCTATGAGACTAAGTCTAGCAAATTTCAAATCCACAATGTATCTAAGTATCATATACAAGTAAAATCATCCCCTCAAATAACATAATTCACCCAATCTCAATTGACTAAAACTTTATTGATAGTATTTACATAAACATGAGTATGATACTCGTTTTTTTAAGCTTCTCGCTCAGAAAGAGAGGTTCAAGATACCCTTAAACGATAGAACTAAAATCCATTCATTTTGTTAGGTTAAAATTCTTTTAATCTCAAATCTAACCAAATATCGATTATTTGTATAGAGACTATGAGAGAAATCAATAAACGTTAGCAATAAAAAGAATATGGTGAACAAACCCAAAAATATTTGATATATAAAAGGCAATATTTATGTTCATATCAAATGAGGAAAGGGTAGTTTAAATACCCACTCAAGTTCTCTTGATTGTTGACACTTTCCTTATGATAATAATCCACTTATCCCATTTTGTAATAAAATTACAATAGAACATGTGCACACAATATCATTAGCATCAACGATGAATATTGCAATCACATTTTTCATGGTTTGCAAAAAAAAATCTACAATAATGATAGGAGATCATCATGTAATTGGATGATAATAAATTATATAATAATACGTTATAATTAGTATAAAAATTAATATTCACTATTAAAACGTATGTCACATAGCCGTACTCATCTAGTTTGGTTTGCACTTTCTGATACCCTTGAATAAAAATGTACATAGAAAAGATAAAGAGAGGATATATCATATCATCTGTATTAATTGAGTCATATCAAAAGTGAAAATTTCATTTTGTACATGTTCTAAACTTTTTAGTCAGTATTCATAGAAGCTATGCCTCTGGGGCATGCAATCTTCAAATTCGAAGGTTGGATTTGCACAAGAAAATCCCTTCCTCAGCTTGTTAATGTTGAGTTTATCCATTACATCTTTCTCCACCTTCACTGAGAACACAGCACAAACAGGTCTATGATCTGAAAATCTTGATTCGCCACGAATATATTGTAACTGTTCGATGCCATTGCCACGCCACAATATCCTATCACACCTGCAAATTGGATTCAAAGTTGTTGATGTGTTCAGACTGGTAAGTGCCTGCTACAAGTTAATTCAAAGGAAATGAATATACCAAGCTGGGGTTCGCCGTTTCTTCTTGGATTTAACAGTTTCTCCGGCATAGTTATCTGAATTATGTGAGTATTTGTATGTGGGAGCAAAGAAAATTCTTCCCTCATTGAACCCACTAAATGTTCTTCCTGCTTCTCTCTCTGTATTCAACTGTATAAACAAATTAATGAGAAGAAGATAAAGTTTAGTATTAATTTATTTACTAATAAAACTGTGTCATTATGTATAGTTTAATGAGATACTGTGATCATACTAGAACTGTCCAATAGTGGAGACATTAGGGTTTATTGGATGAGAATTGGCAAGGACTTATCTCTAAAACTTACCGTTTTATAATTTTACTCATTAAAAGTCATTATTAAAAAAGATCTAAGGCTTAACAGGAAAAAAATTGATGATCACATTCAGGCAAATTTCAGATACTATACAGATTTAGCTATGGATTTAATAAAATTGTGGGCCTTGTTAAAAAAAAAAAAAAAAAAAGCAAACCTGATCTTTCTGAAGCAGCGCGTCCCAGTCATTGACTTCCAGAAGGAGAATTGCTTCTTCGTAGCTTAGTGATACTCTGTAGTTTAAATCACCAAGCCAAATCACTCGGCTGCAATGCAAATACAAACATTAACACAAGAGAATTCCTTGAGACAATTAGGGGTGGATTTGTTCTTAGTCGAGTCAACTCAAGTTTAGGGTTAGTTCTAGTTCATATCAAATTTATAATGTCAACTTAAGTTCGAATTCAAACTCATTTAAACTGATGTATAGTGTTACCAAAATGTCGTTGATAGAGTAAACACTTCTGTAAGTTTTAATTTAATATTAACTCATTCAAACTAACTTATGTATTTGATATGAGTCAATTCATATCAAATCCATTTTTGAATACAATAACAAGTGTTTTAAAGAAAACCACATACTCGTGATCAACTATTTTTTCCGGGGCTCTAGTATTATATGTTCTCTTGCAAATTTTGTGAAACTGTGTGCTCTTAAGAATCTCAGCGACATCGGCATTTCTTTTCAGTTCATCTCCCTCCTTCTCCCCGGAAGCCAAATGACTACACACGAAGCAAAAGCTTGTGTTGTGCACGGTCATGCTTATCGAAATGCATCCCTGCAACAATGTCGAAATTTAAATCAAAGCAACACTTTTCTGCAGACTGATTTATCATGATGATTCGACTTACCTTGTTTCCTAAGCAACCCATGATGCCTCTTCCCACTGTGTAAAATCTGAGATGGCCAATGTGATGCATCAAGTCTTTTCTAGCCCAAATTGTGAGAAAAATTCCCACCATTTGCTTGCTTGCTACCAGGCAATAACTCAGCTTCCTTGGAGATGAACCATGTGATGGGTCAGTAGTAATCTCAGTCGTTGATAATAACTCTTCAATACTTCCATGGCTGCGAGGTTTCAGAGACTCACTCTCGAGTTTACGCATTGTGCGATCGCTGATTTTTCTTATTTTTCTCCTCTCCCTCGCTACGGATTCCAGAGGGCAATTACAGACCTTCAAAAGGGAACTTTCAGCCCTTAAATTTTTGCTCAGGAGTTTTAGATTCAGTTTCTGAAAATTCGGATTGCCTGGTGACTTTTCCTCCTTAGAGTTGTTGTTACTGTTTTGCAGCCCGGAAAAAGATGATTCCGCAGTTGAATCAATTGAATCTTTTCCAGGCCTGTTCAGTGCCTTGTTTATGAGGACCAGCCACTTCGCTGCAGGCTCGTTGTCTTCACTACCCAGGACGTTTCCAGCGCTCAGTGGAACAATTTCCTGAAACCTGGAAAGAAAAAATTACAGGAAAAGGCACTTTAATCAAAAGCACTTCCGGAAGCAACACTTTCAGGAAATTTTTCCAGGGAGCCATACCCACAAACATAAATATCAGAGCACCCTTCAACCTGGAGGAAATCTTCAAGATTCAGGCCATGACTGGGAGTTTTTCCTCCAACATTCCAAGTTGCAACAAAAATCCTACAAGCCCAACATCAGCCTGATCAAAAAGCAACAATTTAATTGATTCATTAAGCAAAGTAATCATCATTAACAAAGAAAATAATTACCTGAGCTTCTGAATTTCAGTTCCTGGTGTCATAGATGGCCCAAATGTTGACAAGTTCAGGCCTTCAATGGCTACACTGGCCTGCCTTTCTGGGATTCGATAAGAAATTAACACCATAATTTTAAATTTTAATTTCCTAAAACCAGTATGAAATCTTCAAATCCATTGTATAATTTTTCTTCATTTTATTAAAATATGTGGCTTGTAAATCTGGAATTATTCTTGTTAGGTCAACTACCCAAATAATTTCCAAGAGACGAGGGAAAATTAGTCTTCTTTTCATCAATTACGTGGCTTGTAATTAATACCGACACACCAAATACTTCAATAATTCATGAAATTTCATATTATTATTTTCCTGGTCAGATTCAATCCGGACCAAGCTGAATAAAGCCAAGCTCAAGATAATCGGTTTGAGACTAATAAGTTAAGATTCAAAATCAACTAAAAAACAATTTAAATTTATATTCAATATGAGTTGGTTTAAATTCGAATGCTTAAATTAGCATGAACTCAGCGGATTTTATGGAAAGATAGTCTTAATCCTTAACTCAAATTCAGCTCATTCGAGAAGCTTGGATCTAATTCAATCCTAGGTATTAGGAATTTTCTTTGAAGACAAGTTGTGATAAATTCCCTACATTACCAGTAAGGGTAGATCTAATCCGAGTTTCTCAAATCCACTATTTAGCTTGAATGCGTTGATCTAAACCTAGAGATTTAACTTGATTCGAGATCAATTCGTTTGTTTATCCGATGACATTATTTATCCCGTTAAATATATTGTCCACCTTATTAATAACCCTCGTGTGTACCAATTCAAACGGGTTCAAATTGAATATTATGGATTCAATCCAAATATGAGTCGACCCCAAGTTCGACTTAAACCGAATCCACCTTTATTTGCTAAACATGAACAGTATGGATTATTTTATATATTTACCTAAGAAAGATTTTCCCACCATAGGAGCCGCCTCAACGATAGCCTTTTTCGCTGATTCCAATTTCTTCTCAATATCTATCAAACCAAAACCAAATTGAACAATTACACATAAACAAGAAGAAAAACAATAGATTAAAAAAATTAAAAAATGTATACCAGAAAATCCTTCTCCATCTGATGATTTACATATGTCATCTTCCGGTGAACCTCGACCATTCTTCTTCGAACTAAAAATCTTCGGAAGAATCGACTTTTTTTTTTTTTAAGAAATACGAATAAAACAATAAATAAATCATTATCGATTCTTTTCATGATAATTTCTTAATAAACATAAATATAAAAATACCTTCTTCTTTTTATCGTTCTTGCTAGGATTGTTATCAGGTGTACCAGGGCTGTTCATGGAGGAATCGGTGGCCTTAGTCATTTCCAAGTTGGTGTCAAATTCTGGAATAATTCATTTATCCAAATAAGCAAATTCGATCTGGAGCATCAAAAAAGTTTTTGAAGAAAAAAAATATTCTGGGGTTTCTTGTGTGCATAGATTTGTAGAGAGTTTTTCTGCTATTAATTTTCTTGGGTTGGTCTTAGGTTTTTTTTTATTGTTTTTTTTTAATTTTTAAAAATATTTTTATTTTATTTTATTTATGTTAATAATGGAAGATGAGTTCTTATGATTCGCTTCCAATTCCATGGGTCAGAATTTGGCGCCAAGTCTTCCGGAGAAATAAGTTAAAGAACCGTTAAGTGAGGACAAATTTGCACATAAAATCATAATTATTTGTCATATTAATAAATAATATTCTCAAAAACTTTAACCACTGATTCCATAAGATTATTTACAAAGTAACTATATTTTCATATTATATGATAAATAATACATATTATATTGTAACAAATGCGATGATATAATAGCCTTCATCAATATTTTTAAAATGAGACTAAACATTAATATGATAGAAAGAGCAATTTAGTCTAACCGATGGTTAATCCAATTAATCGATGGTTGGATTGGTTAACTGTTTAAAAATAATATTTAAAATAATTTTATATAATTTATCATTAAATATATTAGTATTAAAATAAACTTAATTTGATGTTATACATGTTTGAAATTGATAAATAAGGGCTTAGGTTCAATTAATAATGAATTTTAAAAAATTATTTTTTATATTCACTGGGTCAAACCCAGTTTTTTATCTGGTCTAACAGACGGTTCGAATAGTTCAATCCAGTCCAAGGTGGTTTAACTCAAAAAATGGTTTTCAAGTGAACTAAAACTATTTTAGTTAGCAAGTTTCGGTTCAATTAGTTAGATTGGTCGATCCGATCTGGTTTTCAAAACCATGGTTTTTATGATGGTGGTTAGTATCTATGAATAATACGAATGAGAAGTAATATATACATATGTTAGGATTAGGATAAATTGAAACTTAGTATGATATGACAGATGTATTGTACAATATGTACCTATCATATCAAGGTTATTAACATTGTACATTATTGATATTCATTGATACACCTTTTGCAAAGTGATGATATGGTGGGGTTCATTTGAGAAATTTCATAACTTTATATGTGTTTGTGATATTTTTTAAAATAATGAAATACGTGATACTAGGGGTGGATTTGATCTAAGCTAAATCAAGTCTGGGTCAGCTTAGGTTTGGATCAAATCAATGATATTACAAGAGGGTCGTCAATAGAGTATACAATGTAATTAGAATAGTGAATAGATTATTGATAGAATAAACAGTGTCACTAATGACACAATATTGATATGGGCTATTGATTTGGAATGTCAGCTTGAGATTAGCTTATTTGGGTTGAGCCATGGATTCGAGCCAACCCAATTAGATTAGATCCACCCCTACGCCATATATGATTCGAAAAATTCGATTTTGAATACATGATTCAACTAACATGTTTGATATAATGGAGGCAAATTAACCTATGAATTCAAATGCAAAATATTAACGTTTTTAATGTCACCAGAAGTGATCAAACTGCACATAATCTTAAAAGAGAACACATAAGGAAAATTAACACTCTTGATGTCTTCTAAATAGCATCGTCTTGGAGCTGGTATTGCTTCAGAAACTGGGTGCATCCAGGGAGAACCTGATTCCTCAGGAATCCGAGAGAATTTGCATAATGGAGATTAGAAACAGCTCCATTTGAGCGAGTGAGAATGACTTCGGAATGGTCTCGTCCTGGACCTGGTGTTTTGCAGCTTCCCATCGGGCTGCTAACGAGCTTTGCGTAGCAAATTTGATCCTGGTGATCGTCTTCAACCTGTATGTTGTATGTTCCTGTTGAGTCTGTCTCTCCATCTTTGCTGTATTTTACTTCTAAAGTATCCCTGTTTATGCACTCAATTCTAACCCTCGCCCCTGAAATCAAATTCAAGCAATTAATTGTTGGTTACCAAAAAAACCTTAAAATGTTTAGGGGAAAATTGTTCTATACAAGTATGTGAAAAGGACAAATAGAGGTGGATTCCATGAAAACACAACTTAAATTGTAACCATAATGTTTAACTCAAGTTCAAATTTGAATTGATATACAATATCATCAGAAGATCATTGATTAGATAATAGTATCATTAAAGGGTGAACAATATTATTAGAATGACTAGTAATATCGTCTAATGAAGAAACGAGTTGATTTTGATCCAAGCTAGGGTTGGATCTGATTCAAGTTAATATGATCTTGAAAGTCGGGTTTGGCTCAGTTCGAAATCGAACCAAGTTAGAGTCAAGAAATTTGACTCATTTTGCAATTGAGTCAAATTTGAGCTAAAGAGAGTTTGACTTAATTTAGCTTACAAACTGGATAGATAACTCGATTCGATTCAAACTTGACTCATTGTTTGATTTGAATTATATTAAACAATTGTTAAAACGACATCATTTTAGTCATTATTAAATAAAATGATATCGTTTTGTCAATGACTCACAATCTTAAACAATGAATTTGAACCATAAATTCAAACTATTGATTTGAACTATAAACTCGAGTCAAACTCTAATTGAATTTGAGTCAACTTATTTTCATTTGAGCTAAATTCGAATAACTTTAATTTTACCTTAGCAAAATCAAAAAGAATTCAAGTCTAATTATTTTTCATTCAAATTGAACTTAAGCCAACTGGTATATTTGGGTTCAGTTCGGTTTATATCCACCTTAACCTGAGCTACCAAATTGAGCTCGAACTTAAACTCGAAATAGACTCATTAAAATTGAACCATAGATTCGATCGAGTTATTTTGGATCGAATCAGCCCTCGATGAAACTAACGTAATGTATGTTACCATGAATGTAAGTGGAGGCCGGGGTCTCAAAGCCACACCGGCAAGTGTCACAGTACACACGGCCGCGGATAGTGAAAGGAGTCTGCTGTCCATTCATGAGCAAGGGGAGCAGAACCACCGCAAAAAGCACCAACAGTCTAGCCATGGCTGCCAAGAAGAAGCTGAATGAAGAGGAAATACTGCAAGTTGACAAGCTAAGTAGAGCAAAATACTAAGGGAGCTTCGCGATGTTAAAATAGCCGGAACTTGGTAAACTTATGGCGAAGGGCACATGCATTACATTAGAAAATAGCTATTTCTGCGGCATTTTCTTCTCTATTTGTGTGAGATCATTAATATTATTGTCGGCTAGATCTGCTTGCTAATTAATATCTTAATTATATTGCATTTGCATGTGTTGAAGCTGACTTAGTGGAGGAGAAAGCTCAAGGGAAATTTCCCAGAACAGATCCATGTAGGAGAACAAGAGAGGAGGAAGTTGGCTTACTAATAATTAATGCTACTGTGAATTTTGAAGACCGAATCCTCGTATCTAGCGATTATGCCTATTTAATATTAATTAGTAACTTAATAATACTTTATTGTGGAGAAATTGCGCTAAAGAGGGAACCAATTCTCCGGTTGCAAACTAGCCAGGTCAGTAGTAGTTTGGTTTAATTATTATTGAATAAGGATGACAACGCGGAGGGGCAGAGAAGAGATCTTAATCCCCATCCTTGTAAGAAATATTTATTTTTGTCTTTTTCCTGCGAAGAAAAATCTCTTCCCTATTCTCTCATTATCTCTACCCTTGATAGAAAAAATCCCATATCCATACATTTTAAACATAACATAAATATATTAAATAACAAAATTAACTAAAATTAAAATCAGTACACTATTTCAAATGTCACAATATCATATGTTAATCACTTTAATATGTATAACAAAAATATAAAAAAATTAAAAAAATATAAATAATCTAAAACTATAAAGATGTGTTACTATTTTAAATAAATATATTAATATAAAATAACGACGAAGAGGACAAAAATGGGGATGGGGATGAGAGCGAGGACGGGGCAAGGACGCATGCATCCCTGTCCCCAATTGCAATGATATGTTTTGTTTTCTTTCCCATTTTTATAGTGGAATCTCCTCTTAATTAGGATTGAAAACCCTGAATTCAACTGAAATTGTCATCTATATTATTGAATCTAGTTTGAGTTTGACTCGTGTCAAACTTGAATTTGCTATTGTTTAGCATGGTGAGCTTGCAAGTTTCAACTAGTCTCAAGTATAATATTACTAAATCTTACCCCTATACCTATAAAATTTTATTCTCTTACTTTAAACACAAATGATAATTAATAAATATATAAGTTGTAGGATTTAACAGTAATTTATCGAGTTAAATTTGAGTAAGTTGTTTTTATCTTGAACTCGAACTCAAACAAAAAACTTTCAAACTTAACAAGTTTGAACTTGAGTTTTGTTTAAATACAATCGAACCTAACTTGAGTTAAACAATACTCAATTTTACTCTATAGTTACTTTAATTGAATATTTAGTGAATTCACATTTGCATTGTTGAATTGGTTAATTTTATTATTGGGCTACAATTAGTGGCCCAATAAGTTTGTCTAGGCTTTCTTAACCCAATATTATACATCCTTGTGTCCCTTTTTCCACGCACATTCAAAATAATAAAATTATATATACATATAATAATACCAAGTTTGATGCTGTTAATATAGTGTTATTATATAATTATAATAATTTTGAATTAAAAATAAAATAACTATTAATATTATAATAATATATTATCATTAATAATTGAATTAATACTTATTAAAAGTATACATGTACAAAAAGTAGTAAGGAAAAGGAAGACTTAGTTAGGGTTTTTTTCTGCTATGGTGACGACTCAATTAGGTATGTAATTTCCCAAAAGAATGTCTCAATATAAAATTTTTATTTTTTTCTCTAACAAAAATGTCCCAAAAACTAGTTCTTGCAAGATTTTAAAAGCCAATCCGAATCAGTGGTCCAGTTGTCCTAAACGAAAATAATTTGCAGAAAAATCGTTTTATCAGTTGGATCGGGTTGGTCCATTGTCTCATAGCTTGAACCGTCCTAGTTTGAGACAGGAAAATATAAAAATTTTCATTATTTAAACTGCAATATTTTAGAAACCAAATCTAGATCGGTGGTCCAGTTGCTCGATCACCACCTGCTAAGCAAAGCCAAGATGATTTGCAGAAATTTCTTTTTATCAATTGGACCAGATTGTTCTATAGTCTAACTGATAGGGTCGTCCTAATTCATAGATAGGAAAATAATAAAAAATTTCTTTCGTATTTATTAAACAGATAAATCTAAACTAGATAAGTCAAAGTTTCACAAGTGTGACAGATATTTAAAGCCAAATTTTTACTTTAAAAATTTTAATACTCTATCAATTTTGCTAACCTTTAAAGTGTACAACCTAACACCTCACTGATGAATTTAAAGTATCTATGGCCTTAATTATGATTGAATTATTTATGTTCTCTAGCTAATTGGAAGGTAAATAAAGAGTAATAATTAAACATTAATGAGTTACTCTTAGTTATGTAGTTTAGTGATGCCCTTGTTCGCATCCAAGGTTTGGTATAATTTCAAACTCTCACTTACAAGGTTTTAAAAATTCAAATACGTACCATTTTTATAAACTTATCAGTTATGGGTAATGGCAAAAACATTATTTAGTTAAAAATATTTATAAAAACTAATATTTTATCATATTTTTTTCTCTTAATTTAATAACTAAGTAGAGCTACTCATAGGAGGATGAGAAAAAAACCCTAAGGGTAAAAAAATAACTTTTCAAACTTTGTATGGGGAAAGAGGGAAAAATTATTTGTTTTTTAAATTAAGAAAAAAATGTTATAGAATATTAGTATTTTTAATATTTTTAGCTAAATAATATGTTTGGCCTCAACTATAATAGAGAAATTTAATAAAAGAATATATAAAATTTTAAAACTTTTAAATGAAAGCTTGAAATTAGACCAAACCTTGGGTGGGAATAAGTCTTTTGACCCTTTTTTTAATACATAGACTAGATTGGTCCATCTAATGGAGAGCTAGAGCCAACTTCAATTTAGGTTAGGATAAAATTATATTTTATTTCTAATTTAAAATTATTATTCACATAATGACATATATTTATTATGTATTTATTTAATATTTAAAATAAATATATATAATTTTATTATTTAATTAGTAAACCAAATTAATTCTAAAGCAAATAGTTTAAATAATATCGAATCATAATTTAACTGATATATAAGATTGGTGGTAATATTTTTCTATAACCAAAAATTTTATATGAGTTGAGCCATTCTTTAGAATTGAAGAATTTAAATTATTTATATTAAATAAATAAAATTTTAAAATTTATTATATCAGATAAATTAAAATTTATTCTGATTTAGAATTGTTCCATCATCAAATGGTTAAACAGGCTCTAAAATTTATGGGATATTAATTAAAATCAGCAAAAGTTTTTTCGTTTAAACTTTTTTAGGCAAACGTGCAACGATTTTATTTTTATAAGCAAATTTACTTTTAATTTCAAAAATACTATTTCCGACTTATTACATAATTTTTAGCAATTTACGTGTGCGTATCACAATGTATGGGTGCGTGGATGCGTAGGGTGAATACAGAGTGCGTAGGATGAATACAGGATACGTGAGTACGTGCAGAGTGCGTGGGTGCGTAACACACACACACACACACACACACACATATATATATATATATATATATATATATATATATATATATATATATATATATTATAATATTTAAAATATAATAAATATATATAATAATATAATATATATTTAAAAATTATTTTTATTATTATTTTTATATATTATATAATATTATATTAATATATATATTTATTATATTTTTTAAATATTATAATATATATATATATATATATATATATATATATATATATATATATATATATATATATATAATAGAGTGTGATGGGGGTGCGTATGTATCTTGCATGCACTTACGCACCTCACACGCACTCACACACCCTGTATACACCCTGCACGCACTCACGCACCCCACAAGCACTCACACACTCTGCACGTACTCACGTATCCTATACTCACCTTATACACCATGCACGCACCCATACACTGTGATACGCACACATAAATTGTTGAAAATCATATAATAAGTCGGAGAAGATATTTTTAAAATTAAAAATAAATTTACTTATAAAAGTAAAATCACTGTACGTTTGATTAAAAATGTTTACGCAGAAAAAAATTTTACCGAATTTAATTAATAACCCAAAATTTAGTTGTGACTATCTTTCTCCTTAAATTACTGGAAAGACCATCGTACTAAGCTATCTGATGTGATGTCGGAACCCAAATCAGACGGTGAAGAATGGTCCAAACATCTTTTCACATTTCAACGTCTTGAAGATGCATGAATTAAGCACAATCTTTTCCAACTTTCCACCGCACAAACAGTATCTCCTAATCATGATTATGAAACACTAATCAAGTTCTAATTAATTATAATTTGTAACTTAAACCCTAATTATGACTGCCCCAATCCAACAACTCCACTATAAGCAAATTACGACAGTAATAAAGATGATAAAAACAACTCATTTTCTGATGATTTTCTTTGAAGATGATGATGAAGATTTCTTGCGAGGAATGCATTTCCCTTTCAACCCATAATTGCTTCTTTTCTCTTCTTCATCTTCAACGGCATTCATCTCCTCCATCAACGCAGCCTTCGAGCTCCTGAATCATCAAAATCACATCATTAGGTCATTCTTCGTATGATTAATCAAAACATATGATAAATACATCACATGATATTTCAGCTTGAACTAATTCAAAGTTAAGTTTATATTTGATTCGAATGAGTTGAATTAAAACTAAAATTTTAGCCCGTAAAGATTTGAAAATTGTTTATATTTCTTTATCGAAACTCTTTTTTATCCAATTGGTTGGACCTTATATGACATAACTTGTAAATACGATAAATTGCATCGGATTCAGTTCGATACGGCACTCTACCTTGTCTAATATTAGGTATCGAATATTTAATTTTTTATATTTTCAATATTAAGTTAATAAAAAATAAGAAATTATATAATTATTTTAATCAAAAGTCAACATAAAAGGATCTTTTAACTTTTCAGTTAACCGAGTCAACTCGTCAGCAAATAGTAAAAATTAAAAGAAGAATTAGAATCTACCGACCTTTCTTCGTTATAGGAATTTGATTTCTTGAGAACGGGCTGAGTCTCAACTCGATCCTTACTCACTGACTCGACAATGCTTCCGCTAAAATACTCCTTCTCTTCAGCCTGCAAATTCCCGAACCTGGGATTCTCAGACATGAAGCTTATCATATCCTTATCTTCTTCTTCAGCAATCTTCATCGCTCTTTTACAGAGAACCCCTCTGTGCAAATCGCTGCTGCTTCTTCTCACGACATTGCTGTTGTTACTCTTCGCTTTAGGGATGGGTAGATTTCCACAGGAAATGAGCTGGAGGAGAACCGAGTTTCGACTCGAGGCAGACTCGGTAGCAACTGGGTCACCATCTTCGAACCTTCTAGACGTGTTGGTGGTGGTTTTGTTGGTTGGTTTTTCCTGAGACAAGATGGAAGACAGTGAAGGCGGTGAGCGAGCTAATAACTTTGGTGTTGACTCAGTGAGCTGGGGTTTCTGCGGTTCCGGTTCGTCGAGTTCGTCTGTTGAGACACCTCTCGAACAACGAGATTGAGAAGTGGTGGAGCTTGTGTAGCTGGTCTTCTCTTCGTCTTCCTCAAATTCGTCTTCGTAATCTTGATCTTCATACGCCGTTGTTTTAAATGTTTCCTTTGGCTCCTCAATCAACTGCCTACTACTCACATTCAACCCCTGCAATTTCTCTAAGAAAAATCACAAGATAAATTTCAGTATGATAAAATTTTAATTAATTTAAATAAATACAAAATAATAATAATAATTACCAGCACGACCTTCAAGAATTTCAGAGCCTTTTAGTACATATTCAGCTCCATCAGCTGGAAAAATAACATCATTTTCAGCCAAGTCGTTCCACACATAGCCATTTTTGTAGCTCCTGAAATGGAAAAAAAAAATTATAATAAGATCTAAATCTTAATTTATAAATTATTAAACTTTATATATTACTTGATTAATTTTATATTACACCTTTTGCATGACCAAGAATATAGAGAGGGCATGCCTTTGCCTCTGAGAGCGATCAGCCTGTCCATTACGTCTGCAAAACAATGAAGAATGAAGAATAATTAATTTCTTTTGATTTAGAAGAAGATGTAATAGATTGTTTTACCTTTTAAGCGAAGGGGCTGAGTGGCGAAGTGGGAGACTTCCATGTAATGGGGGTGTTCCAGGTGGCCATTTCTGGTGAGATAGTAAACGACTTGAACTTTTCTGGTGGGATTAGGCTTCGGCGGCTGGCGGTGGCGGTGCTGTTGCATGGAGAGTTTGGCTCTGTCTGGACTGGTTTGTCTAGCTCTTCTGGATCGAACATCCATGTTTAGAGTTTGAAGTTTGAGACGAGAGAGAAGGATCAAAGAGGATTCAGATGGTAAAAAGGAGAGGCAAAGGGACAGTGACAGACAAGAGGGTTCAAATGGTATAAGTAAAATTATGGAAGCATTAATGCAAAGTTGGGCGAGAATTTCTTTCCTTGGATTCCTTTGAATTTTGTGATCACTAGTGAGAAGGATGAGTAAAGAAAGAAGGGTAGAAATCGAATCGAATCTAAACATCACTATTTTGATCATGAACCAAATTTATTTAACTCAATTTCGATTCGACTTTGATCAGAAATAAATTGACTCTCTTAAGTCAAGTTTAATTAGAATTCGAACTAAATTAAATTGAATTACACTGACTTTTGATACTAAAACAACTCTATTTAAGTCTAATCTTAAATATGTTTGTGTTGGAAAATTTTTCTTACTGACACATTAAGTTTACTAAGAAAATTGAAACCTATAGATTTAAGGAAATAACACTTCTTGAAGATTGAAATTTGTTATACGACACTTAGGGGGCGTTTGGTTTGGGTAATGTTTGATTACTAAAATAGAAAGATTACCTTGAAGATAGATTACTTAGAAGATTACTGGGTATAAATGATTACTATGTTTGATAAAATTTTATAGGTATAAATAATTATTGTGTTTGGTTAAAGGTAATAAAATATTACTAGTAAATTATTTTACTTAAATGCCCTTGAATATAATTATTTTTAAATATTTTTTATATTATTTGTCATATTAATTAAAAATAAATTTATTTTTATCTCAAAAAATTAATAAATAATAATTTTTCTATAATAAACTAAATATTACCTCAGTAATCTTTAAATACTTAAGGTGAAGATGGTAATCAGATTATCACCTATATTACCTGCCACGTCAGCATTAGTAATAAAAGATTATTGTAATCTTTTATTACTGACAAACCAAACAAAGAAATAAAAGATAGATTACCAAGGTAATCTTACATACCCGTAACCAAACGCACCCTTAATAAATTATGAGCATTGCCTTGTTATAGAACTAACATAATCTACAATCGCCATTAATTATGATCATTGACTTTGTAAATGCCACTTTTGAAGATACACAAAACAAAGTGAAAGAAAATAGTTTCTGAAAAGAATCAATTGGAAAATAAAAAAAAATAGAAAACAGACTTTCCATCAGGTAATGTCACATTCCACATATGGAGTACAAAATGAGGGTACGGCCTATCTAAATGAATGAGACTGTATGTCTACTAAAGATAAATTTGAGCTAAACTAAATATAAGTAAGAGTTGGTTTGAGTTTAATTCTAATTCGTAATATATAACTTAAGTTTGAGCATGTTTGATCTCGTATGTAATGTTTATTGAACGATTACTGGTGGGATAAATAGTATTCTTCCGAGGGGTAAATGGAGCAAAACTTGATTCCAAATTGGCTTGTTTTGAATACACCACTCAAGTGACTTGAGTCTATCATTTTGATTTTTGAAGGGTGTCACTATTATTTATGAGTGTGCATAGTCTTGTTTGATACACTTTGAGAGTTTTTTCAAATCAAACTAAAAAAACGGTTTGAAAATTTTTCAAACTAAATCAAATT
Source organism: Mangifera indica (assembly GCF_011075055.1). Classification (NCBI taxonomy): domain Eukaryota; kingdom Viridiplantae; phylum Streptophyta; class Magnoliopsida; order Sapindales; family Anacardiaceae; genus Mangifera; species Mangifera indica. The sequence continues at coordinate 13,241,097 of NC_058152.1, read as the reverse complement.
GAAAAAATAATATTTTGTTCAGTTTAAATTACGGTTTGAATATATTAAAATCATGTATTTTTTAATATATATTATTTGATAAAATTAATTGAATTATAATTTTTTATAATATAATATAAATATTAACATATAAAATATATATATATAATATACATGAATAAAAAATAATAAAATAAATATAAAAAATAAATTATACACTTAATTACTTATTAAAAAATTCTATTTAATATACAGTTTACAATTCAATTTAATTTGAAAATCATTTAAAAAATAATTTAAATCAAAAATTATTTTTCAAAAATTTATTAATTAAAATTAAACTATTTTATAAATTAAATTATAATTTTTAAATAATTTAATATAATTTTATAATTTAAATTAAATTATATGTACTCCTATTATTGTTTTAGGAAACCTACGAAACCTATAGGTGTTAAATACTCCCGTTAGTGTTAGGTGGCAATCGCTATCGGATGAAGTAAATTGAAGTAGGAAGCACTGTGGCAAAAAGGTAAGGATCAAAGAGAACTTAGCCACCAAACCAACCAACTGATCAATGGTTTCTTCATCGATTCTCACGTAAACGCTGTTGATGATTAATGACTGGTCGGTAATTTTGCCTAGTGAATATTATGGATGGATTGGAGATAAGTCGGCTTTGAGGGAAAAGGAATATTTTTCATCCAAATTTTAACTGTATGGATAAATATATATTTATAAAGTTTTAAAATTTTAAAATATTATGTACCATCTAAAAAAATATTTTTTAAAATTGGAAAAATTTAAAAAAATAGTGAAACTGATAGTTTTCAAAATTTATGAGGTAAAATAGGAAAAATTATAAACTTTTTAACATTATTAATAAAATAACAATTTTACCCTTAATCTTAAAAAAAAATTTTAACAAAAGTTCAGTAATGGATAAGATTTTAGGTTTTTAAAACCTAACAGATGTATAATTATATTTCCATTAAAACTTAGATGGGAAATAGTTCTTTGGCCTTAGTTTGACCCTTAAATTGAGTAGAGCCAAATTTAAAATAAAGATTAATTCGAATTCAGTTTAAATAATTCATGATGTCAGTTTAAATTGGTTTGAATAATAAAAAGAAAAATTATTAGAGAAATAAAAAGAATCGTTATAAAAAAATTATCAAAGAACAAAATAATAGCCGAAGTAAAAAAAAGATCTTTAAAGAGTTATTGACAAACTCTAACCATCTAGTTAATATAAATATTCAATTCAAATTTGATTTGTTCAAACTAAATATAAATTTATGTTTGAATCGATTCAACTTAAATTATATACCCTAATAGTTCAAGCTTGCTTTCATGATCTTTCATTGTTGAATATACTTAAAAGTAAATTTTGGTTTGTTTATCATTAGGAATCAACCCATCGAAACAAATTGTTTTTTTACTTCTTAAATTTGAAAAACTCATTTTTCACCATTTATAAATTTTGATAATAAAATATATTAAATTTTTTATAAAATTAGTAAAAAATATAACTTTTATTTTTTATTAAAACTAAATAATAGTTTGTTCTTACAATAATTAAATACTAAAATTATGGAACAATAGTGTTATGAATAAAGAGAACAACGTTGAAAATAGGTTAATAAAGTTGAAAAAACATTAGAAAGTGTCGAAATTTTGAGGAGAGGGGGCCGAAAACCATCCATCCGAAAGCGTAGAAAACCAAAAGAACATCAATATCATTGTAGCTTTGATTGAATCAAACCTATTTTGGATTGTTTTCAATTTACATCTTATTTGCTTTCCTTAAAAAATATGCATACATTTTACTCTAGGGATCTCAATATTCCCTAGGATTTTCTTAAAAAAGGCATTTGATTTGAGAATAATATATTAAAATTATTGAAGGAAAATTTTGCATATGGGTGGCATAATTAACTACACCAACCACTGTAACTTTTCTTTCATAAATTATAATTATTTTTCTGTGAGGCAACAATCATGGAAAGGGAATTTGACTCAACTAAGTGAAATAATTCAAGTTTCTTGACATTTCTCTTCCATGTTTGGCTTTTTAACCATTCATACCTTCTCCTTTTCGTGTTTAATATATAATTGATTAAGTACAAATATAACTTAATTTAAGATAGATCTTAAACCAAGAAAAAAAAAAGTCGATTTAGATAGAGATCAGCGACTTAATGCTTATAATTAAATAAAATTAATTTAACTTCATATTCACTCCAAACTTATTCGAATCAACTCAAACAAATCTTACTTGAACTTAGAATCTAACCCTAATTAAAAAATTAAGAATTGGAGCAATTTTATCAATGATAATTTGCACAAGTTATGGAAAATATTTTTTGTTGAAAATGTAGGGCCAAGTTATATGAGTGCATATTGGGTCCAATGAATAATTTATAGTATGAAATCTTAATTACTTTTTTGGATTGAACTAAGATTACATTTATATCACATGGGTACTCATAATTTGTTCTATCAGAAATCCAAAGCACTCAATAGGCTAGATTTGATTTAAAATTTTATTAAATAAACTTGGTTAATATTTAGAGACTATTTTTTAAAATTAATTATGTAAATATAATGATCACAAAATTTATAGCTTATATTGTATGTAAATAAAATGAATTTGTAATCTCTTTTTTTTATATGTTACATTAATTTGTTATGGTTTATTATATGTAGTTGAATAATGCATTATGTTATGAATTAAAAATTTAATTTTTCTTATCATGTTTTGGTATCATATCTCATAATAAAACTTTTAAAAATAAAATAATAAAAAAATTTAATCGACATATTATCATTTTAGAAAATATTACAAATATTCTTAAAAATTTAAAATTTCTCATATATATCTTTAGTACATAATCATTTTCTCTAAAAATATGTATTAATTTACATCAATTATATATATTATACGATAAGATACATATCATATTGTATAATATGTTCATTGTATTATATTAATTTGATATATCTTATAATACATATCATTTTTTATCTGTATTATATTATATCATAATATACATGTTATTATGATGTATTGTAAACCATGGCCAATTCCCTTTATCAAACTCTCTCACTTCAACAGCTGCCAGGCAAGGGCATGATCAATAAAGAGAGAATGATAATAAGATAATTAAACAAAGGCAAGAAGAAGAATAAATAAGGGAGACAGAAAGCCCTCGTTTATGGAGCTTTAGCCTGCCTGAGAGGGAAGAAGAAGATCATGTTTTGTCGTTTCATATTGCCGTCAAGTCGTTTCGTGTCGCAGAGACGCCACCTGCCTGTCGGGGCCTAGCTCTTGCTTCTGCTTGGTTGAATCAAAATTGTGTTATAAATAATACTAGTTTTATGAAATAAATATTCATTTAATGATTTTCTTCATATTATTATTTAGGCCAAAAGACTTGCTCCCACCCAAGGTTAGGTGTAAACTTAAAGTTCTACCATCTAACTTTAAAAAACCCAATATCTCACCTATAAATAAAATTATGAGAAAATTTTCAGTTAAAGTTAAGTACAAAATCATAATTTAACAAAATAATTTTAAAAACTAAAGTGTTATCAAATTCCCCCCTTCCCCTCTAAGTTTGAAAATCAAAGTATTTTTCTCTATCGAAAATTTAAAAAATAACAATTTCACCCTTAAAGATTTTTGAAACCATTATTGATGAAAACAAAATCTTTTTTATTTCAGATGAAGATGATGTCTTTGTCTTTAACAAAAACAAAATCATCTTTGTTCGAGACAAAAACACTTTGACGAAGGAGGAAATCCTTGTTGTTGGTGGATAGGAACAAGTCAACATAAGGAGATAAGCAGGGGAGAGAGCCAATGAGGTCGAAAACGATGAATTTTGTCATCTTTAATGATGGTTTCAAAATCCTCATAGTAAAATTACTATTTTTTAAACTTTAGATAAAGAAAAAATTTTATTTTTTTAAATTAAAAAAGAAAAATGTAACAAAATTTAAGTTTTTTTAATTTTTTGTTAAATAATAATTTTACTCTTCATATAAGTTAAATTTTTTAATAAAATTTTGCTTATAAATAAAAAAAATTTTAAATTTAAAAAAATTGGAGAAAATGAGTGTACGATTACATCTAACCCTGGGAGGGATCAAGTCTTTTGGCCTATTATTTAATGCAAATTTCCAGCAACATGTTTTCGTCTTTATTATTGAGTCCCATCCCTTGCCTAATTGTTGCTTTTGACAGAGGTGAAATGATCGAACCAGAAACTTTATAGGACACGCTGTAAATTGTTTAGTTTAGAATTATTCGACCGGATCACATGCACACAGTAGAGCTACATTTTTTGAGCATCATTGAGCAGCGTTTTGCCTGCCAAGACATCCATTTTAACCAAAAGTTCATGTTAAATTTATTTTGATCTTCTAACAAGATAAGCATATTTTGTTTTTTTTTTCAAAGGGTGACTTTTCCTGATAGCCATAGAGAAAAAATGACAAAAAGAAATAACTTGTTTGTCGATGCACATAAATGGTTTTTCCAATGTTAAAAATTACAATTATTTTTGCCTATAAGAAGAAAAGACAACTATATATAAATGTTGAATACAGTTAAACTTATCGACAAATCTAAAAGGGTTAAGAATAATCACTTAAGTCTCATTAGGTTTGAAAAGTTAGTTTTAATATTACATTCTTTTAGGTTTGAAAAAATAATAGTTTAGTGTATCGAAAATATCAAAATAATTTTTAGAATTTTATACCGACTCCTCTTTTTAGGTTTTACTATTGTTTAACTGATTATCTATATTTTTACTTTTATTCAAATTGATCCCTATATTGTGTCTCTGAATCCGTCACTGGTTGAGTTATTGTAAACGGTGAAGGTGAACAATGGCAACTAGGGCTAGTGTTTTCAAATTTTAGTAAATGTTGAATAGTATATTTTCAAATTATAAAATATTCAAATTTGATATTCAAATAGAAAAAAATAAGATAAGAGAAAAAATATTTTTTTAATTTTTTGAAAAGTTTTGAATGATAAAATTGGTTTTTTGATTATGAAAATTCTTATTTAAACTGAATTGTTTTTTTGAAAGTGAATTGATTATACCAATCATGTGAAATCCCAAACCAACCCCATCAGGCGATAAATTGTTACTTTAATAAGATAAAAAGTGTTTTTCCAGCAAGCCTTGGGTAGGAAAATGTCTTTTACTCTTTATCTTAGTTAGCATTTGTCAACCCAACAATTCTTAAAGCATCTCTGAGCTATGACATCACATGCATGCAGCAAAAGCGATAGCCATAGCAGCAGCAGCAGCAGCTAGCCAAGAGAGCTAGCTTACCCAAGTCCCCGTCTTCTCGTTACAGTCAGTGTGTCCATAGGTCCCTCCTCACAGGGAAATCCTTGAATCTTGTGTCCAAACTTGTTTCTTCTTCATCACTCTGCTGCACAATATCTAACCCTTTTTTCAGAAATTTAAAAGCTCACTTTCACCATTCTCACTGTCTTATTATACCTTCATTATTATTTATATTATTGTTGCTATTATTTGCCTCTCTGGGCTACAGTTCTCTGTCTTACAGTGGCAGAATAAAAGTTACTAAGATTGTTATACTTTCCACAGGCTCCATTAATTTATTTTCTCGTAACCTGTGAGGACTTTTCTAAGTCTTAATTATTGATAGAGATACTGTGGATTCGTAGTTTTGTACTGTTATATTTGAAGTACATGCTTGGACTCATGTAAACGTGCTTCAGCTTTTGATAAATTTCGGCAGGCAGAGAAAGCTAATCCTCTATAAAGTCAACTGTTCTTTTCCCTTATGGATGGTTAAAAATGTGACGATATTTGAGTTAACGTTTAAAGATGATGTTCTATTATAGATAAATGGGCAATTTTGACAATGACATTAGAGATAAATATAAATCGAATTAAGATTAAATATTTTTTAACTTAGAGTTAATTCAATTAAAAAATAGTTTAACTCAAATTTAATTTAAGTTTATTAAACTAAAATTAAGAGTAATTTGAGTTTAGTTTAGTTTGATTTAAAGTTAGTTCAAATTTATGATTCAAATTTATAGTTTGAATTCGTAACTTGGATCGCTGGGTTGAGTTTGTCATTTATTAATAAAATGATGTTGTTTTACTCAATAATTGACAAAATGATATCATTATTTAAATTAATTACAAACTCGAATTATGATTGTGAGCTATAGATTTGAACAAAACTCAAGCTACGAATCCAAACTCTAGATTTGAACTATGAATTTAAACTGAATTTGAGTTGAGTCGAGTCAGACACCTATTGACTTGAGTTTAGTTAAATTAAAAAATAAATTGACTTTCTGGCTTGAACTAAGTTTGAATTTGAATTAACTCTAGTCAACTCAATACGAATTTAGCCCTAGATGAAGTATTAGAACGAATAAAATGTTTTTCATAAGCTATTTTACTGCAATATTGATATGATAAAGTTAATAAAACTCCACTTTGAAATGTTAGATGCATTACTAAGGTGATGTTTTAGGATTAGCGATGGATTTAAGTTGAGTGTAAACTCGAAAAATAGCAAGATCAAGCTAAGCTTGAATCGGAATGATCAACTTGAGTAATGGTGAACAATGATTACAATAAGAAGAAAAAGAAGAATTGTCAAAAATAAAGAATCGTTAAAAAAAAAAAAGAGAATCATCAGAGAAAAAGACCTCTTATACAATGATACTAATTGCTATTAAGCCCTCAAACTTGAGATGTCAAGCTGGAGTTTGAGTTTGAGTTTGAGTTGGAGTAAATAGTTTAAGTTTCAAAAAGGGGGCTTTCCGTAATCTTTTATTATGTATAATTAGGGAGCTTAATTGTCTTATCATATCTAAATTAAGTTGAATAATTGGTCTTCAATCCTTGGGCTATCTGACTCTGAGACAAAAAGTTTGACCCTACATGAAGCCCAAAACATAAACTCAAGTCCAGCTTAAAGCTATTACCGGCCCAGAAGAATTTCTTTCACTTGAAATTATTGAAAATCCTCCACCGACAATATAAATATTTCGAAGAAATTTTCAATATTTTTTTAAAAATAAAAAATATCGACAAGTGTAGATTTTATGGAGGATGGCCTGAGAAAATATATTTTTTAACCTAATTCATATAAGAATTTAATGTGAATTAATTTGACATATTAATAAATATATAATAAAACTCTCCAGGCAAAGCTAAGATTCCCGAATAGCTTTTATTTGGTGATTTGTCTAGTTTTTTGACCCAAAAAAAAGGTTAGTTTATTGTTTCTTATAATATTTTATTTATTTTGATATTAAAATTTATGCGATTGAAAATAGATTTAATTGGTTTTTAGATTAGGGTTTTCGGATTTATATAATTGATTATATGTATTAATTTTGAGTGTTTTGAATGAAGAAGAGCTTTTTTTTGTTAAAATAGGTATAAATTTTTGGATAATTAATTTAATTTTCCAAAAAGAAACTTATTATGAACAGTAAATTCGTGGGTGAATAGTGAACAGTAAATTCATGAGTGAACAGTGAATTTGCGATGTGTTTTGTTTTTTCTTTTCACTCCAGCTATTGGACGACTTAGTCTTTCCACCCATACGTTTGTCGGAGTTAGAAAATGGAGGTAGTGCCTTCAACCGAATGAAGCCAAAGCCACCGACACTTCTCTCCTTTCCCAGCATTGACGCGTCGTTTCTTCTTCACACAATCAGCCTTGTGTTTCCATTTCATCTCCAGAGCAGCCGCAGGTCAGCCCATTTTCTTCACATAAGCAGCGCATTTCTAGTTCTTCTCCAGCCGTGCCACGCGTTGCTTCTCATTTTCAAAACACTGCAGCGTGCCTCCTCCTTTTCTCCGCAAAGCCGCATCCCACTTCTCTCTATCAGAACAGGTTCTGTCTTTACTTCCCCAGCATCAAGTTTTCCCATTCTCCAATCAAAATAGAGCAGCACCACCTCCCCATTTTTCTCTACTTTTTCCTCCCAGCGCACTTCGCCTCCTTCTCAACACCCACGCATTGATATTTTTCCTCCAGCAGTGGCGTGCATCTTTCCCTCCTTTTCTCCCAACACCCATGCTGTCGGCAGGCCGGATTTTGACTGTGGGAGAAAGAAGATTAAAAAAAACGTAGGAGAAAAATTAACTTATTAAATTTTTGGATGAGAAAAATTATTAATTTTTTAAATTAAAAATATATAAAATAAAATTTTAAATTTTTTTATTAAATAAACGTTTGAAAGAGAATTTTAATGTAAGAGTAAATATTTGAGTTTTAAAATTTTACTAATAAAAGTTTTGAGATGGAGTAAGTCTTTTTGCTTTTTTTGATTTAAGTATTACAAAAAAATAGTGAAATTCTATATTGTATATTATTTATCACATTGTGAGACATCTTATTAAAAAAATAATAATAATAAAATTTTAATTATCACATTATCTTTTTAAAAATTATTAAAAAATCTTTTAAAATTTTTTAGATACATATCTTTCATGTTATCCTTTTTTCAAATAAATATATTAATTTATATTGATAATATATATTTATTATATGATATATATTATACTATATAATATCTTTATTGTATCGAATAATTTTTAATATATTTTAAAATTTATAGTATTTTTTATTTATATTGTATCATATAATATGTATTATAAACTGTATGATATGAATATTTTATGATCTAAGGGTTTATGGAAATTATATTTTAACAAGGAAACAAATATATTGATTTCATTTATTAATTAATAGAAAAAGGTAAGAACTAATAAAATTATAAATAAATAATTTTTTAAGCATAGTGTCGGGCACAAAATCTTTAAGAGTTCATTTTTTAGGTGGCCCATATATATAGAGTTACCAGTACTTATTTTGCTTTTTGTGAATATGACAATGGCTTACTACAGTGCAATTCTCTCATCGTCATGCCTCTTCTGGATTCTCTCTTTCTCTCTTGTGTCTCCCCAGGATTTGCCATTAAAAGCTGCAAGTCTTGGGAACTGGCTTCTCATAGAGGGATGGATGAAACCTTCCCTCTTTGATGGAATTCCCAACAAGGATCTTCTGGTTAGTACATCGTTCCATTTTCTGCACTTATCAATTAATTTTCATTAGAGTATATAGATCATTGAAGTGAAGAAAAGGTAAGTTTTTCTGTGTTTTAATGCTTCCTCAAGGAAGATTCAGGAGATAATCTGCCCATCTTAACTTTCTGGCTTCAATCTTTAGCTAGCTTGACGCTTGCCATGCCACACAATGCATTCAATGAGACAGATAAATATATTTAATTTTGATGGTGAAATAAGTCAGACTTGGGAAATTTAGTCAACATTTCAATAAATTGTATTGTGACGACACTGAAGATATTTAATGACTCTTGTGGATGTGATAGGATGGAACACATGTGCAATTTATGTCCATAGAGCAGAAAAAATATCTCTGTGCAGATAATGGAGGTGGGAAAAGCTTGATTTTATGTGGAAGCTCAGAATCTAATTGGGAAACTTTCAGGGTCTGGTTCTATGACTTTGCTGTCATCTTCTAATACTTTCAGGGTCTGCTTGATTTTAAGTATTAAATGTGTAATGCAGTTGTGGAGAATCAATGAGACGTTTTTCAGCTTGAGAGTGTCCAATAAGCAATTTGTTGGCCTAGAAAATGAAGGCGAAGGAGACAAACTAGTAGCAGTGTCAACATCACCAAAATCGTCAGAGATATTTCAGATTGTAAGGGAAGAAGGCAATAATTATCAAGTTCGCCTCCAAGCATCTAACGGGCAATTTGTTCAGGTACTGTAGAAAATCTTTAAATGATGCATCTATAGAGATTGCAAGAGGAGGGGAGTGGCGGGGATGGCTATCCCGGTCTCAACCTGCAGTGTGGGACCCGTCCCGGTCCCCTCTCCATCCTCGCTAGAGAATTCTCGTCTCTTATCCGTAAAAAACTATTATTTTTATACTCTTCTCTTCCCCATCTCCTAACCGTATCTTTTTAAGTTAAAACTTTATTTGTAGAGTTAAATAGTCATTTTTATACGCATATATGGTACCCATTTTCGTTTATGTTGAAACTCTATTTTTAAAGTCAAGTTGTCATATCTAAAAAGCTCGCTTGATCAATGACTTGTCGAAAGCTTTTAACAATAACATTAAATGTGGAAAACGGTTGAGGGAGAGATTGTGCACCACTTCATTAAATAAAATAGTCACACCAATGTAATTATCGGGTTTATACGTAATCATATTACATCTATCAGAGTCAATATTATTTAATACGTTATATCTCTTTAATTACAATGAAACTAAACACTTTCAGAACTATTACTAAACCAAACACTTTAAAGATTCTTATTTTTCAGGGAATCTCTAAAACACCTGTTTATAAGATAAATGCTAATCGCGGGCAACATCTAGTAGCAAATAATACCCTATCTTCTGTCTGATAAGGGAGGGATAGTGAATAGTTAAATATCATTTACAGGCTTAGGGATGTTGCCACCTATTCCCTTGCCCACACGCCACGGAGCAGGGAGTCCACCCACTGATTGAAAAGTGGGACTTGTATGCCTTAACTTATCGCTTTATAGATAAAGTGGCATTTATATCATTTTTTCCTTTTTAATAAATAGTCTTGACTAATTAGCTTCTACAATATAATTAGGTGAAATCAGATACAGAGATTACTGCAGATGGTAATGGCTCAAGTTGGGATGATAACGATCCATCTGTCTTCAACATGACAATTGGTAGTAGCTTACAAGGAGAATATCAACTGACAAATGGTTATGGTCCAGATAAAGCCCCTCAAGTTATGAAGGTAAGAGTTAATTTAAGAAAAGGAGAAAGTCGGATAACCATATTAGAATTTTTAACTGATTTAATTCATCTATGTTTAATATTAGGATCATCGGAACACTTACATCACCGAGGAGGATTTCAACTTCATGTCACAAAATGGCATCAATGCTGTGAGAATCCCAGTTGGGTGGTGGATTATGTACGATCCCAATCCACCGAAGCCTTTCATCGGAGGCTCATTGGAGGCCTTAGACAATGCTTTCAAATGGAGTGAGTAAGTACACAATCATATTAGAGATGGGAGGAGAGGGGTACGGATAGTTATCCCCATATCTATTACCGTAGGGTGGGACACATCCCCATTCCTCTCCTGTCCTCGCTATGGGGATTATGGGGAATCCTTAATGAGAAATAATCCCATTTGCATTTCTTACCCTTTCTCGTTCCCTCTGCTTCATAGTAATAACATTTTGTGGAAAATAATTAAAAGTATAATGATATTTATAGGGTATCAAGTAAGGACAGGGCTTGATAGAGATATATCTATCTAGTTTATGCTATTTGGGATTGTTTTTGTTCTGGTTCTTCTCTCCACTCATGTAGGGGAATTCCCTCCCCGTGTGAGGTGGGATGGGGACCTTATTGTTGCTATTTCTAATCAATTTCCTAGACGAACATCTTTCAATTCACTCTTATCTAACAAAAATAGACAAATGAATGGACGGTTGTGTCTAGTAGCGAAGAGATTTTGCTAGTAGGCCTAATCTCGTAGCCTACCTGATTTCATATGGGCACGGAGGCTTCGTTCCCACAGTATGGACTATATGATTCAATGGATAAATTTGTCATTCCATTAACTAAATGCAATGGGTAGAATAACAATTACCTGAAGTAAATTGGGCGCCACTTGTGGGTACAAGTGTCTAGTATCTTCCAATTGGGGTTGTACATAAAATTTGTATAAAAGTGTATGAAAAAAATGAGAGCTCATGTGCAAACAAGAGTAAGCAAAATTAATCTCTTATTTTTCTTATAATAATCTTCATTCATAGTTGAAATACTCTTCTACCCGTGGATTTACTTATTGAGTTTTCAATATAAATCTTGTATTCTTGTTTGGAGTATTTGTTCATTTTGCTGATTGATCTTCTTTAGGTTTCATACCATATCTGTTTATGCAAGTGCAGGAAATACAAGTTAAAGGTGATTGTAGATTTGCATGCGCTGCGAGTTTCCCAAAACGGCTATGCTCACAGCGCAACAAGAGATGGCTTTCAGGAATGGGGTAGTTCAAATATACAAGAGACTGTAGATGTCATAGATTTTCTTGCCAAAAGGTTTCATGAAACTAAACTCCTCCTTTTAGCTTTCATTTCTGTTTTCTTGTAAACAATAAAAATATAAATGAGTACATAAGTGATTGGATGATTTTAAATTAATTCAATCATATGATGACATGATTCATCATGTATGTATGCAAGTATTATGAAATCTAATGTATGCAAATATAATGACTCTGCATATTGCAGATACGCTACTCAACCGAGTCTTGTGGCCATTGAGTTGATGAATGAGCCACTTTCCCCTGGTATCAATTTAGATGACCTTAAGAAATTTTACAAAGATGGTTATGATGCTGTGAGGAAATACACCAAAGACGCTTATGTGATCTTTTCAAATCGATTGGGAGGTGACTTGAAGGAACTGATCTCATTTTCGAGCAATTTTGGTCGAGTAGTCATTGATTTCCATATGTATAATCTCTTCTGGGAGGGCTTCAACAGCATGACTGTACAGCAAAATATTGATTTCATTTATAATAACAGAGCTTCCGCTATCAAATCTGTCTCAGACCAGGGCCCTCTAGTTTTCATTGGTAAGTTGAAAGCAAGATCCAGCGATTCTAATTGTCTTTGCGAGCTGGACTCAAAGCTGAAAATATCTACTGAATTTTGCAGGTGAATGGACATGTGAATGGAAAGTAAAAAATGCATCAAAAGAGGATTATCAGAGATTTGCAAACGCAGAACTAGATGTGTTTGGGCGGGCCAGTTTTGGTTGGGCGTATTGGGCGTACAAGTGTGACTCAAATCACTGGAGTCTAAAATGGATGATTGAAAATGGCTTCATAAGCCTAAGCTAGAGGCCTTCTTTTCCGACAGTTCTTCAAAGAAGGCTGAAGTTTGGGGGTCTTATTTTTAAGATTCCTCAATTGATATTCTTCTGATTTTCAAGCTAAGCCGATTCATTAGGTAATGTCAACTGTCTCCTAATAATTCAATCAGACTATATAATTCTTAAAGGCTGATTGAATAATTGATTTGAACGAAAGGTGATGTGCTTCTTGCTTTATAATTTGGTAAAACTGTATTTAGAAATTAAAGGAAGAAGGAGAAGAAAAAGAAATTACTGCTTTTAGAAGATTCATCTCCTTTATTCTTCAAAATGTATTCTTCAAAATGTATTGATCTGTCCTTTCTGAATTCTGAAGTATCTCTTTTTTATTTCTTGTGGAAGAAATGGAAAAATTAGATCTCTTATCTCCTCCTTTGCCAGCCATTTTAGTATAAATTTATAGAAAGTCTTATCCATATTGTGCCTAATTGGCCCTACCAAATATTCTATGCATAAATGTATGTGAGATTGATCATATTACATTCTTATGATGTGTCGATGATGGATAGGCACCTTATCATCTTATCATGACGAAAGCTAAGGGGTAAAATTCAAGTTCACTTAGGCGAGTGATACGGGTTTGGTTAGCAAAGTTTGTTTTGAGTTTAGAATGTGTTGAAAGTGAATCTCTCCCAACAATTAAATAACAGATTTGACCAAATCAAAATAATGGTACAAAAGTAAAGATGATACAATAGATTTTTTACATTGTTCGATTATTAAGAGTCAATAGAGCCTACACTCATGGGACATTGTTCATCTCAAATAATTCACTAAGTAATAAACGTACTGTCAAATGCAAATTGAATTTAATATACAAGTAAACATTTTCTACTCAAATAATTTCTAAATTCTCCTATGACAATAGCTTATTCTCTGGTTTGAAACACTTCAAGTATCCGACTCGTTGTTCAAGTTCCCTTTGAACTTTCAGGCTGAAATCCCTTCAACCCCTTACCATGAAATCTTTTTAAGCACCAGTCACAAATTTGTATCCCATTACCTAAGCAAATAAGCTAACTTGCATGACAAAAAGAAGAAACAAACATAGAAGAATAAAATCCCAGAACTAAGATGCTCTAAATCAGAAGAAAGGAATAAAATCCCAGAACTAAGATGCGCTAAATCAGAAGAACTTGACCAAAAATGGCACTGTAAAATTAGTTCTAAAAAGCAGAGAAATACAAGAGTCAATATACTCAAAGAATAAAGCAAGTTTATACATTCAACAAAGGTAAGACAAATGGTGAAATCTATAGGAAATCACAATAGTATATCTGGATAGAAAACAACTTCGAATATAGACAAAATAAGTTGTTAGATGTTCTTAAATAAATATTTTAGTCTAAATGTTTACACAAAATGCAACGATATGCACACATTTATTTGTGTGTATATAAAACCAAATGTGAACACAATTGTTTGTGATTTGCCAAAATTTTACAATAACGTGGACGTAAACTGATAGTTTAAGAAAATAAAATTTTTGTCTAAACTATTGACAACTACAAGTTAACCTGATTTTAAAATTCGCCAAATTCTTAATGTTTCATTAAAAATGGGAAGTGGGTTCAAGGTTTGTCTCACATTTGATTTATAATAGCCAGTGTAAAGCACATTTTAATTTTTGGTGTGGTTGGTGGGTTTGAGTCATTAAGAGAAAAGGTGCTACTGATATTTGATCCTCCTTTCCCTACATGAAGTGGGGCAAGGAACAAAAAGAAGCAAAAGCACCAATATGTCACAGATAAATCACTTGCTAATGTCTTACTTTTCTACACAATATTTATTAGAAAGGGACTGAGAATCAGTGCAAGATTCTTTCTTAACTTTTGGTTTTGGTTCTATTACTATTACTTCATTTTGATTTACCAGAGACTTTTAAAAATATCATATCATTCCATGCCAGAGTAAATGAACAATAAGAATTTAGGTGAAAGCCGAAAACTGAAAAAACCGGGCAAAGGATGAAGAAATTATTAATACTGAAGTTTTAATTATAAGGAGAGCGCAAGAGATTGAACAGTCTTTGAATATTAAATACAGAATTCCAAAAACCCTAACCATTTTGTTAAGTCTATTTCGAAGCCTAATAAAATCTACGAAAAGTATACATACACACACACACAAAAAAAACGAAACAGTTGTTCTATTCTTTGTAATAGCTAACTTTAATATAGAAACAAGGCTGTTTCTCTATTTGTTCAACATTCGGGCCAAAATTGGAGATTCAAGTGGAACACTTTTTCATCACACTGAAACGTCTGTTTTACTGTTTGAACACCCCTTTTCAACCTGAACCACCAGTTCCAAAAAATTTATTTATTAATGATAAATCTGGATATTATGATAAAAATTTATCATCTTAGTCAAGAAGAGATGAAAGAATTAGATCTTGTAATTAATTTGTTCTCCATTGTGCTATTGAAATCCCTTTTGAATTTCTGGGATATGCATGTTAGTGCAATCAACAATTCAATGATAACAAGATTGAACACCTTTGCAAAAGAAAATCAAATTTCAAATAAATTGGAGAGATTTTCCAATCTAATTGATAATTATCATCTAAAACTTGATTGAGCACTTTGTTTTGAGCCACCATTTATGCCAATGGATACAAACACTGAGAGCTATAATTGGTGTCTGGGAATCCTTTTAGAGCTCCCAATAATGTGCTTGATGAGTGCCCAAAATAATGAGCTCTCTTTCTCACAAATATATATTTATAAACCTGTTTGTAGTGGGAGTTTATTGTTTCCTTTATGAAGCCATGACAACCCATTTCTCTATCTTATTGCTTTGGTAGGAAACATCAATTATTACACCTCAAAAATTTAATGGGATTCCCTTGTTCTCACAACCATACTTTTATTTGCATGTGTGAGAGTGTAAAATTAAAGGTGTTTTTGTATGCAGGTGTTGGCCACTACTGCTCCTTCCTCTGCAGACAGACTTAACATCTGTATATGCCATTTTAATATCAAGGGGCTTAAAAAACCAGCTACCAATACCATATCCTTGGATCTTTGCTATACTCAAGGCAATAGGTGTATTATTTTTTTCTTTTTAAAAGGAATCCCCTTTTGCGGTCAAGCTCAACCATCAAGTTATAAAATCCAAAGGGAATAATTAGAAATATATCATTGTTGTATACACTTGATTTAGTCTATTTGTGAGAGTGTGAAGTTAAACCTGGATCTCTTAGCTCTATGCTTGAGTTTTTATATAATAATTTAAGTTTATGGTAAAGACTTAAAATTGTATCAAAGTTAAAGTTCTCAAATTGAGGTTTTCGGATTTCAAATGAATAAAGGAGAATTTATGTTTTGCTTCTTGAATTTTTTTTTTTGGGTTGAATTCTTACTAAATAAATTAATTTTTAGATCAAGTGATAACTTAAAGATAATAACCATCACATAAATCTGAATATAAAGATGTTGACATATTTTAGTTCTAATTTTTTTACAATCTTGATAGATTATCAAATTGATATGTTGACTTAATTAATAAAAGTATTTAAAATTAAAGGAATATAAATTAATTTAGGTTTCATATTTCTCTTAAAAATGAGTTGTTAATGAAAGATTTTGATTTTGATTAAACTAATTAATCAAAGTAACTAACTATGTGGAGGGGGGAAGTAGTACTCTTGAACAGAATTAACAATTTGTTACATGACCCATTAACCACATATTATATAAAAAAAAAAAAATTGGTTTGAATTCGGTGTTTTTCATATAAATAGCAAATCGGTCATATGTATACCAACCCGTTTGTAAGATAAGTTATGTTCGGTTGTCTTTTATAACTAATGGGTCACATTTATATGTATAATTTTATTTTAGAGTAAGTATCTTTTAATATGTAACACGAAAAGACATGACACAAATACAACCTGTAACACATACTGCCTGCCATACTCTTGAGGAGGGTGGTAAAAAATAATCAAAGTAAAACTGATGCTTAAAAAAGATCACCGATGAATGATCAAGACAATGAAATTACAAAAAGTTAATCATAAAAAAATAATCATGCTTAGAGAAAATTAATAAAATAAAAATTATATTATTGAACAAACATATGAAAAGCTGGAAAATTTGAGTAGTCAGATGAGAAGTTAACACCTGGAAACATGAACTGGGCACTGATGATGTGTTGGGAATGGGGCCATTAATTTATTTATACATGACGACAACACATAGCTTGATTGGTCGGTTCAGGTCTTCTAAATTTGTTTTCGATTTTTTTTTTTAAAGTTTTGGCCTTTTTATGAAGGGTGAAAGACTTGCTCCCATCCACGGTAAAATGAAAACTTAATAGGTTATCCTTAAACTTCAAAAAATTTAAATATCTATATCTAAAACAATTTGTTATTAAAAATTTTATTTAGTATTAGAAGTAAAACTATTTTTAAAAAAAATATTAAAAAATTAAACTTTTATTATATTATATTTTTTTAATTTAAAAATCCTACGATTTTTTCTTTACAATTTTCTTTAAAATTTAAAAAGTGATAATTTTTTTATAAGGTTTTTTTGTCTTTTCTCTAGTGATAATCTATCATTCTTTCTTTTACCTTATCTCTCCCTCTAGTCTTTCTTCCTTTTTTTTTTGTTAGAAGTAGACAAAAATCGTTTAGAAATTTAGATTACTTTCGTTTGGATCATCGAAGAGAAAAGACAAAGAGGTTGGGAGAGAGGATGCTTGCTGACTGGGGAAGACAGATTGTCGTAGGAGAAAAGAGAAAAAAACATAAGGGAGATTATCATTTTTTAAAGGCCAAACGACTATTTCCCACCCAAGGTATGCTGTAATGACAAGTTTCCCCCCTTTAACTATGGAAATACCAAACACCCACCCATGGCCAGTTAAATTTAACAGAACCCTAACGCCTGAAAATTTTATCTCCTTTTGCCCCCCTAAAGTTTGAAAAAAAAAATTTCCCCCCAGCCTAAGTTTAAGAAAATGGCAGTTTCACCCTAGGGTTTGGTTTTGAAATCTCCGGCGACCTCTCCGGCTCCGTTGCCGACGGTTTCTCCCTCCCGAAGAATCCTCTCCTTCCGGTGATCGGTTTCCTCCCATTTGGAGGTCCGATCGTCGCCGGAAAAGCGGTGGGAGACGAAGAACTTCGTCGGGGAAGACGAAGTTCTTCGTCTTCCCAGACGAAGACGAAGCCGTCGTCTTCGTCTGGGAAGACGATCGTCTTCCCAGAAGAAGACGGTTGTCTTCCCTGGGAAGCCGATCGTCTTCCCAGACGAAGACGACAGCTTCGTCTTCGTCTGGGAAGACGAAGAACTTCGTCTTCCCCGACAAAGTTCTTCGTCTCCCACCGCTTTTCCGGCGACGATCGGACCTCCAAATGGGAGGAAACCGATCACCGGAAGGAGAGGATTCTTCGGGAGGGAGAAACCGTCGGCAACGGAGCCGGAGAGGTCGCCGAGATTTCAAAACCAAACCCTAGGGTGAAACTGCCATTTTCTTAAACTTAGGCTGGGGGAAAATTTTTGTTTTCAAACTTTAGGGGGGCAAAAGGAAATTATATTTTAGTTTATTTTTTAATATTATAGAGAAAATGACAATTTTACCCTTAACCCCGTTAAATTTAACTGGCCATGGGTGGGTGTTTGGTATTTCCATAGTTAAAGGGGGAAACTTGTCATTACAGCATACCTTGGGTGGGAAATAGTCGTTTGGCCTTTTTTAAATTTTAGATAAATTATAAGATTTTTAAATTTAAAAAAGAAAATATGATAAAATTTTAATTTTTAAATTTTTTTTTAATAAATAATAATTATACCTCTAACTTTAATTAAAATTTTTAATAAAATTTAAAGAATGAAAGATAAACCTTTAGACTTTTATTATATCTGGGTGGAAACAACCCTTATTTTACGAAAAAAGAAACGTGGGATTGGGATTTGGGACCGACAGGGGACCCAATAATTGACATAAAGTTTACAAATAATTGGTCCAAAAATTTATTATTAATTTGATGAAAAATTATTGATCAAAATGAGCCATCACTATAAATAGTTTAATTCTAGAATGAATTTCGATATAAGTTTAGAGGGCAAATTAATTAGAGGAACAGGACCATAAAGAAAGATCCATTAATATTCATAATAATTGTTCGTCTAAAAGGTTGGATTGATGAAAAATATATTCAATTCACATTGATAAATTTGAGTGCAAGAATATGAAAAAATATAATTAAAAAAAATATATAATTAATTTTTACCGTGATTCATCCAATATATTACATAGTTTATATTCATGGTATTATTATTGTATGAGCAATAAGGGATTGTATAATAATAAGACTAAAAACATTGAATATTATGCGTCTTAGTTTTGCTGTGTAAATGAGGGTGTAGTTAAATGCTTGATAAACATCGTCGCGATTCTTATATAATAAGAGAGTAATTATATTTTAATTATGATCGTTAAAATTGAAAAAAACGATTCTTTTACAAAATAATTATTTAATGTTTGATGAGTTATGGTAGTAATGATTTATTTGGTTTTTGTTTCCTATTTTGTGACTCTTAGAAGAAAATGTATCTTTTGGGCTTCGAACATGAGCAATACATATGCACTAGTCACCAATCCTTATTAGAAGTCTCATCCATTATTTAGCTGACGAGCAATTTTGACTGTATAAAAATAATTATTAGAGACAGATTCGAGTCAAACTAACTTATTATAAAAATTGAGTTTAAATTGAAGAAAAATCAGCTTAAGAGTGATGTTTCACTAATGATTCTTCTTTTTTTTTTAATGATTTTTTTTATTTTCTAACTTTACTGTTTACTAGTTTAAATAAGTTAAATTCAAACTGAGCATTCTAAATTAGAGTTAACTCTTATTCTGACTCTTATCGAATTCATCCCTATTATTAATTATTGATTGATTATTGCAACATACAAAATCAACTTTGAATAGCTTTTGCTTCTTGTCATTAAAACTTTTGTCAAGCTCATCCTAGAAAAAAAATGAAAAGATAGAGCACCTAATGGCAAAACAAATTTCTTACGCATCTCTAAATGTTGTATATAATTTTATTAAATTTAATTAGCTTGACTTCAGCAACATACATCTACATACATAGTTCACTTATACTTTTTGTTAGTATTATTGGGATATTCCATTATATAAATAACATTTATATTATCTCCTATTCAATCCTATGATTATTTATATTTTATAAAATAATTGTGGTATAAAAAAAGTATGTGTATCCATTTAATTATGATACCTCATATTAAAAGTGTTCGAGTTTAAAAACTTTAAGATAATATCAATTCTTTAATGATCGCATTGGGTTGTCCCACTTAGCATTTAGGTAAGGAAAGGTCCTATAACACTTAACAGTGACATTAAAGTTTAATTATAACAACTCCACTTAGGAGTCCTCAAGAGTGATCATTAACATGAAGATTTGATTAATAACCTATTATGTCTCTAGATGACTGATTATAAATAGTGTCAAACCGATGGTCTAATGGGTTGAGAGGTGACCTAAAAGTCCTCCAAAGTGACCGACTAATATAAAGGCTCAATCAGTAACTTATTATATCTCTAGATGACAAATTATGAGATATATCAAACTCATGGTTTAATGTGTGAGGAGAGGTTGTTGCGGTTTCTCACATCGGTTTGGAAAGAGATTAGACGTTAGTGGAGATATCTTTATGTCTCATCTTTTATTTTTATTGTTAGGAAGAAAGCTCCCCCTTCATAATTAAATCTTTTAGCACATTAGGGAACTACCCAACTAGCGAAAGTTAGCCAATATCGATTATTTTCCTTCTTCTTTCATTACGTGAACAAGTTGAACTTCATCTCAAACTAGATCTTTTCGAGTTCAAATTTCAATTGAATCCATCATTATTGAGAGCTACATCAAACCAATAATGTTATTGATCCCCATAATTTGAAAATGATTTTATGAACTATTAGACATTAAATCTAAAAACATATCATATTAATAATATTATGCCTTCAATATTATAATAACACAAGAAAAAGAAAACTAAACTAAACTCTATTAGATCTTGAATATAAAAACTACATCTGACTATAATGTTAACCGAGCAAAATTATTATTTCTGATCCCTTAGATCTCAAATCCAAATATGAAACTGATAGCATCACTGTCATCCACTTAATAATAATTAATGTAAAACCCTTTTCACCGGTGATAATTGCGAAAACCCTAGGAGTTTGGGGCTTGGAACGCAGATATCAATGGTGGTTTTTGAAGTGAGAGCATGAAAAAATGCAGGCTAAAAAAAAAAAAACAAAAGAATTCTTGTAAAAGTGAAAAGATGTTGTTGGTTGTACACTGGCCACTAAATGTGTGTACGACTGGTCTAGGTTCACTCCTCCAACCCACTCTTTACGACGCATGACAAGCCTTGTCTCTCGGAAATTTATATTGCTTTCTCTTCATCCTGTTCGATTATGTGCTATTCCTAGTCTTAGCTAAAGGACACCAGCTTTTTTAGGCTGAATTGTAAAATATTCTCTCTCTTTTTTTATTTTTTCTATCCAAAGCTGAATTTAGGGCCGGCTTGAACTTGGATCCAACTTTTAAGGGACGATGATAAGAACAATAAAAGGTATTTTAACTACAAAAAAAAATGTAAAGGTTGAAATCTCTTTAGATGATATTTTAAAATTAAATTTTTAGTTTATTTAATATAATAATTATAAGATTAAACTTATTTATTATAATAAAATAACTCAAATAAGATTTTTTTTGTTAAAAAAAACTTATATCCAACGTATATTATTTAACTTGAATTTGTTTAAATTGTTAAATAATATCATTAGAGTACGAATGATGTAAACAATATCGATAGAAAGTCGTAACGTATATTGGAACCATCCCTACTTTCAATTTGACGAGAAAATAATGGACAAGAATGATGAAAAGTAGAAAGGCGGTTGATTTTATTTAATACTCATACTGTTTTGCCTCCAATTTTAACTATTCATCAATTAAAGAGCTTCAATGTAAAGAATACATTGACAGTTAATTGTGAACAGAAGAAAAAAAAAAAAAGCTTGAAAAGGAAATTAAACAACCCTTTTGTTTGCTCTCAAGAGAGAACTTCTTAGGTATTTTTTTTTTTAAAAATGTTTTTTCTTATATTCAACAATTATAAAATATGTTCAATTATCATGCGTCAATGGGTAAAATACTCCTATATAATTTAGTATACCTATTTTCTTAACTCAATTTCAAACTTTTTCTTTTTTGGCGAGTGAGATAACATTGACTTAAAATTTGTTGGTGGCAAAATTTCACAAATTGAAAGATCGTAAGATTAGAAACAATAAAATACCAATAAAAATTTTAAAATAATTCGATATATCATTTAAAAACCTATATTTACTATTATGTTATTATTATTTTAAAAAAATTTTGACAAAATAACATTATAAAATGTAAAAGATGTTGTTCTTTTTATCTTCATACAATCGTGTATATATAGAGCATAAGAAAAAAACAATTATGTAATCACATAAAAAGAGATACTTAAATCTTAATATATTGATTCTAAATATCTAAAATGAAAGTTGTTGATAGTGCTATACCTTTGAAATAGAAGATGATTGAACTTTCTCGTTATAGTATAAGATAAAGATAGAATGTAACATGTTTAAGAGATTACGAAAATAGATGAAATTGTCATAAGTTATTTTTTTTTGTTATTTCTCAATAGAAAAAATTATATTTGCAATCTAGATTGACATGTGTATTGATGAAGTATATATAAACATATAAATTTATTGTATAATCTCAATATAATCAAACATATAAGTTGTGACAACAAATATAATAATTTGTTGAGCAAATACATACATTTATTACGACGAAAAAGATGAACCGATATTGAAATTATATTGACTATGTTAGGTATAACCCAATTTTGGATTAAATAAAATAAACCGTCTGTGTTTTTTTTCCCTTTTTATGTGATTATTTGCCTTGCTTATTTTAACTTTCATATGTTAAAAGGAGAAAATAGATTTTAATCTAATCTAACGGCTATAAAAAACCGGTAATGTTACCAATCCGGGAACGTAACGTTGAAGGAAAAAAAAGATTATTACATATAAAGAAAGAGAGACAAAGCGCGACGTGGACTTCATAGGACCCGGTGCCAGCAAGCAACGGCCCAGATTCGCTCTCACTGTCCTTCCATCTTGTTTATCTTCTTCTCGCTCTTCACTTTCAGTCTCATTCTCCTTCTCATTTTTCAAGAAAACCCTCTGCAAATTTTCCACCAGAAAACTCATAACTCTGCAAAGATGTTGCTGGGGAAGCGTCCGCGCCCTCCGATTAAGCGAACTACAAGCATGACAGGGATCACCGTTGATGTCTCCAACATGGACTCTTCAGAGTCCTCTGATCATCATCTTCAACCTCCTCCTAACGTACTCCCTCTGGCTGTGCCACAGAACATCAACGTCTACGATCAACGGTTTCTTTCCATGGTTTCTCCGAGAAACCTGCAGATAAATAATAATAATAATAATGAGTTCATGATGGAGACTTCTCATTTCCTTAGAGCTTGTGGCCTTTGTAATCGCCGCCTGGCTCCCGGCCGTGACATTTACATGTATAGGTACGCTTAATTTCTAATTTCTTCAATATCAAGATCCCAAATTTTTTGCCCTAAGAGGTATGTAGAAGAAGAGACTTCATGTATAAGAAGACATGGATCAAGTCTTTTATGGCGACGATAAAACTTCATGGTTGGTTCGGTTAAGAAAAAAGGCTCCCAAATCTTTTTCTCCTGTGATTCAGCTTCCAAACTCGAGTATTTCCTCATGGAAAATAATATTTCATGAGAGCTTCTTCTTTCCCTTTAAATTTTACTAAATTTACTCACAGAAATACGAACACAGAACAGTTACATAAATTGGGCTACTGAGTTAGTAAGATTTTTAAGCCAAAATCACTTTTCTCTGCTGTGTATAATTCAATTAATCTTTCTCCTTACAAATCCATAGCTTTTTTATAAATATTTTTTCTTTCCCATCAAATATTCAACTAAATTTTCTCGCAGAATACAAACAGTTATAAAGTGAGCTAATGAGCTAGTATGGTGTTTAGCAGGCTAAGATTATTTTTAACTGTTGCAGACAGATGTATTTTTTTCATCTTCTCTTTTCAAATCCATATATATATTTTTCCATGTGCAGGGGGGACACAGCTTTTTGTAGTTTAGAGTGCAGGGAAAAGAAAATGAAGCAAGATGAGAGAAGAGAGAAGTTGAGTGCATCATCATCATCCTCACCACCACCAGGTCCACGGGCCTCCACTGCGTCAGGTGAAAGCGAGCCAGTGGCTGCAGCTTGAAGAGAAAGGAGTAAGAGACGGTTAATCAGCTCAAGAATTAAGAAATTTTAAGCTTGTTTTCCACCATTATTGGCGCTCCACTTGCTAATGGTATTTACAGGAGACTCTTGGGATTGGCTGATGGTGTAAAATTATTGTGTAAAAAAAGAAAAAATAAATTATGTATGGAAGATGAATAGTGGGTGGTTGATTTTGAAAGCTAGACATGTGTAAGAAGAGCAGTGGAAATGGAAATGAGTGAAATTATAATCTGAAATTAATCTTGAAATTTTACCCATGGCTACTATCATGTCTAACTATTTTGTCTCATCAGCTTTGCTTCCCTTTCAAATTTCAGTTTTTTGTATTTTGTATTAATTTTATAAAGAAGTTGGTAAAAAATTAATTATATGAATCGCTTGATCTAAAATTATATAATACCTCTTATATTCATGACATGAAAGTGTATAATTTGTTGATTTATCACCATGCTAGAATAGTTACATATTGTATAGATGGATTGGAATCTTAAACAGTTCTACTCTTGAATCATCTTAACATATTATAATTTGATGTTTTATTATTAGGAATCTGACATTGGTTGAGAATTAAGTTGAAGATGTATATATAAGTGTAAGGAAAACCTTATTTTTTGTTCTAATTTTCGAGATAGGAGAGACCTAATATTACTTTGTAGAGATCTTGTAAGTGATATCAATTATTGATTTATGTGATTACAATTCCAAATTTACCTATCACTGAAGGCTTAGTTTAGAGGAGGGTTATGATTCCTTTACACCTTGTGAGATACCTAAATTGAATCAAATTCGAATAAAGATCAATTCAAACTTGATTTAAATTCAGAATAGTTAATTCACAATTAAATTTAACTTTTTTAAATTATTTAAAAAAAGAAGAATTATTAGAAGAGAAAAAAAAGAATCATGAACAAAACAAACTCTAATGTAATAATGTCAACATGAGGAGAGAGTTCAAAATGAAAAACTATTTTAGGTCATATTCCTTTAGTGATATTTCAAGCTCTATGATGACCGAAAGCACAATGCTTTTGAGAACTTGACAAAAATTGGGTTCACAGTTAAAGGAATAACAACGTTGTTTGTGAGAAAGACGAGATTGAAAAGGTTGCCTTGCCCATGCCTTGAGGTTGAGGTGATTGAGCAAGGAAAAAAAATCAAAATATTAGAACACTGAAAGCGAAATCCCATCTACCATAGCAAATCATCGTGTTTGTCTAATGAGACTATTAAATTTAAAAATTACCACATAAGCGGTATTTTTTTTTTTGCGGTGACGAGAGACTTTGGCGAAGTCCGACTACCAAATCAATAAATCTCAGAAAAAATTGATACAATAATCTACTGTCAGAGTTTTTGTCTTTAACATATTAGTGTGTTGAAAGGTGTAATATACACATTCAAGTCTATTTGCAAGAGGTGTAATTGAATCTGGATTCTTTCGACAATATTTAGAAGTGAACTTTCCTTAGAAGATGAACTCATAAATATTGGTCCCAATTTCGAGTTCCTTTTCGCTTTTGGTCCTTACAATCTATTGAAAGAACCTTGATTGGTGTGAAAATAAGAGCCCAAACGAGACCCGGAACAAAAATTATGAACCATTGTCACTATCATCGTCTTGGCAGTTTTAGTCATATCAAATTGTTCTTTTAACTTTGTTCTAACCATGAATTCGTTCTGAGTTTACTGTTGAGAAAATGACTGTAGAACCAATACAAGTGTCAACTTGTCACTGAAGTATTCTTTTTATTTTATAATTATACAGAAATCTGTGACATCGTCAACTAGAGACATTCTTGCCCTTATTAAAATTGAAAGAGATCTCATTTGGACTGTTATGTTGATTGAAATAATGGGTTGGTGTGTTGCTTTTGGGACCCTTTGAAAGTTATAAAAAAGTCTCTATCTTTAGTTTTGTCACATTGGGACCGCTCATCGTTGGGTTAATTTTCATCAAATAGATACAAGATGCGTGGCACCATAATTTGAGGTCTAATTAGCCTCCTGGCCTTGTAAATGAAACAATAAATCATTATGATATCATTAAATTTGTTGGTACAGGAAATTTGTAACAGCGACAAAAATACTATATTAGAGATGTAATTCAATAAAAAACAAATATAAAAAAATTTTTAATTTGGTTTTGTTATATACCCAAAATTCTATCTATTATTCTGTTTACTGATATGATTTTGTAGTGTAACAATGTGTATATGAATTCTACTTTGTGTGTTTGATCAGAAGTTAGTAAGGTCTCCTTTACTTTTGTATGATCCTTAATTTATTGGATAAAAATTTGGGTTACATGTAATTATACAATTGAACTTAATTAATTATTTTACAATAATGAATCTAGACATATTTCAGTTTTTCCTTTATAGAAAGTCAATATTCTTAAATTGATAGGAAGTGATCAATATCTTATACAGAGTATAAGACTGAGATAGATATAATTCTCACGAAATATAAGAAATTGAGTTGGACACGAAAGAGAGATCAAAAGCCAAGTCTCAATCTTCTGGCTACTTTCGGATTTAAGGTTTTTTTATTTACATGTAAGGTTGATTTGTGAGTAGATAACATATCGTGACACTAATATTATAAACTTGTCATTTTTTTTGGTGTCATATCCACAAGTTTATTAAAAGGAGTGTGACTGCATAACACGATTATTGAGTTTCTGAAGATTAATGTAGTTTTGTTGCTTTTCTAGTTTTATCTTATTCATATGTGATCAAGATTTATTTATTTCTTCATTTGATTT